>NC_045551.1:16696445-16851445 GCF_009769535.1 Thamnophis elegans | reverse complement strand
AAAATAATCTATATTAAATAAACAAATAATGGATATGATATACTGTAGTCTCTTGACAGTGGTGGGTTTCAAATTTTTTTGGAACCTACTCTGTGGGTGTGGCCTCCTTTGTGGGAGTGGCTTGCTGGCCATGTGACCTGGTGGGAGTGGCTTGCTGGCCATGTGTTTTCTCTCTCTCTCGCTCTCTCTTTCCTTCCTTTTGTCTCTCTGTCCCTTTCTTCTTCTTTTCTTTCATCTCTCACTCTTTTTCTTTCTTTTTTCTTTCTTTATTTATTTTCTTCCTTTCTCTCTCTCTGTGTCAGTGTGTGTGTGTGTGTGTGTGTGTGTGTGTGTGTGGCAGTGGTGGGATTCAAAAAATTTTGGAACCTCTTCTGTAGGTGTGGCTTGCTTTCTGGGTCCACTGGTGGAACCTCTTGTAACCGGTTTGGTAGATTTGACGAACTGGTTCTACCGAATAGGTGCGAACTGGTAGGAACCCACCTCTGTCTCTTGACTACTAGATAACCTTGCTACAAGACTGTGCTAATGAGATACATGTATACATGTCCTCTCTGAATCTTGTAACTTGTATAGAAAAAATTATCTTGCTGTAGACATAGTAGGGCAAAGAGGTGAAAGATATTATGCAATTAGGTAACCAAAGGTTAGGCGCAAATTAAGTTATGAAACAACCCAAAACTATTTTGATATCTGTAGCCACTGGAAATTAGCCCTTGTAGGATACAAAACAGATTATGCTTAACACAAAAGTTGCCTTAGAACAGTGATGGCAAACCATTTTAGCACTGAGTGTCCACACCAGAACGTGTACATGCACGCATGCATGCCAGAAACCTGCCGACCAGCTAGTTATTGGGTTTCTGGCAAGCGCAGGCGCACCAGCCAGCCAGTCTTCTCGTGCACCGGGAACCTGAAGACCAGGTGGCCAGTGTGCATGCTGCTGTTCTTTGGGTTCCTGGCGCTCTGGCATGTACAAAGACCAGCTGGCCAGTGTGCTTATGGGTGCCGGAAACCAGAGGAATAGCTGGCAACGGCACATGTGCCCACAGAGAGGGCTCTGAGTGCTACTTCTGGCACTCGCCATCACAACCCTAGAAATATCATAGATCATTATTTAGCAATGGCTTGGATTAAGAGATTGGGTGAGAGAAAAATATTTTTTACATTATCTGTTGTCTTTTGATCTGAGTATATAACTTAAACAAGGTGTAGGAGAACTCCATGAAAGATAGATTCCTGGCAGGACTGAGAGGTTTGATCTTAATTCCAAACTAACTTCCTATTTAAAAAATTTGAGCATTTTAGAATTTTTGTAGTAGGGACACTTAAATTAGAATAGAATAGAATAATAACTTTATTGTCATTTTGAATGTGCATTAATCAGCATACATTAAAATGAAATTTCATTGCATACAGATCTCAAAGGGTCACCAACTCCAATATACATTACATAAACACGACTAAATGAATAAATACAAAATCATGCTTATACCAAATATATTATATGACACAGAGAAACAACATAGTCTAGTTCGGATGTATACATGTTCATGGCGAGAAAAACAAATCCTGTGAGTTTACCAGGCTGATGGCATAGGAAACAAAGCTGTTACAAAATCTGGTAGTCCTATTAGAAATACTTTGAAACCTCCTCCCACAAGGGAACAACAGAAACGGACAAAAATGAGTATGTGGGGTCACTAAGAATGCTTTGAGCTCTAAGTACATACTGCTTATAACCAGTATCCTGAATAACAGGAAGCAAGCTTCTTATAATGTTCTCAGCTATCTTTACCACTCTCTGTATAATGTTCTCAGCTGTCTTTATCACTCTCTGCATGGACTTTCTATCTGAGGCACTACTGCCACCAGACCAAACAGTGATGCAGATTATTAAAATGCTCTCAATTGTGCCTGTGTAAAAAGTGGCCAGGACAGAAGGAGAAAGATATGCCCTCCTCATCCAATGCAGGAAATGCAGACACTAGTTTATACACTTCACTAAGGATGTTGTGTGGAAAGACCAGTTCAGATTGTTAGTTATCTACATCCCCAGATCTTAATATTGTTAACCACATTTACAGCTGCATCCTTGATACTGAGTGGAGTAGGACTATGCCGTCTGTTTCTAAAATCTACAATGATCTTTGTTTTATTAACATTTAGAACCAGATTACTTTTATTGCACTAGCCCACTAGAGCCTTTACCTCTTCCCTATAAGCATCTTCATTGTCGTTCTGGATAAGACCCACCACTGCTTTTTCATCTGCATAATTCATAATATGATTTGCAGCAGATTTGGCACAGCAGTCATGGGTCATCAAATTCTTTATGCTAGCTTCTAAACTATGCTGCGGATTTTGGCTATAATGGCATTGCTCTTAACAATTGGTTCACTCTACATAAAGTACTCTCTTGTAGTCAGGAGAGAATAAGATTCTTTTCATTTCTTTTTAATACTGTTTCATTGTTATAATTTAACAGATATAAATTAATAAGATGGATTGTGAAAAAGAACTGTATATTTTTTAAGAAGAAACAAGACAGTGTTTTCATGGTTCTCAGATCCCTGAATACTGTGCTTTGTTTTACTCTCTTGATCTAGTTCGTTTTGTAGAGAAGAGGAGATCCACAAACCTGTTTTCTTATTCACACATACAAACACACAATACAAAATCTATCTATCTATCTACAGTCTCCCAAAACATAGACCATGCAAAAATAGAGGACACACTACCATCATCACCCAAAAGAAGCCAAGAAAAATGCCGTCTGATAGACAAAAACACTGAACAAAATTAAAAGCCAAAGACCTAACTTAGATTCTCATATTTTAGGAAGTTTTCAATTCTTGAATGAGGATATTTATGATAAAATTGTAATAGGAGATTGTAATACTGGCCCCTGAGCTTGAAAGAAATACACCAGCATGAAAAAAGCTATAATTGTGAGGGAAACAAGGTTTATATGGAAGAACTGAATTTAATAGACTTCAAGTTCTTGATGTATCTGACTAAAAACGTATACGCATTTTAAGTGTGCAACATAATTTTTCTCAGGCTTGATTATTTTTTAATATTAATTTTATATCACTAAATTCATGAATGTTATATTGATGCTCGTTATGCATGAGACCATAGTGCAATTATTTTGAAATGTACGTTTCAGAAACCAGTCAAAGTATCAAGGAATTGGTACATCATTATAGCATGATAAAAATTGATACTACAAATGCAGGTAGAAAGATCTTACAATACTTTGATTTGAATTCAGAAACATCAAGTGGCTGAATTTTTGAATGGGAATTGTATAAACATATATCCAAGATCAAATTATTGCGTATGCAGGATACAAAAATAAGATTAAAAATAAAACAGAAAATAACTTGAAAAATGAATTGAAAACTGCATGGAGACAGATGCTTAGATGCCCATCTATTATTTTATACAGAGAAATGCAGAAAAAGAAATATGAATTAAATACCATAATATAGCAGTCCAAATTCATGCTTCTAATGTTTATGACAGCTACTTGGAGAACCGTGAAAGAGCCAACAAGATTTTGACTAATTATTTACAGCAAAAGAAAGATGGGGAAATGATTCTAACTATCACAAGTGAAAGACATAAAATATACAAAATTTCAATAGCTGTAAATAGTCAATCTTTTTTTTAAAAAAATCAGAATTATATAGTAAACCAGAAATTATATCTTTCTAAATAATTTAACCTATCACATTTGAATTACATACAAAACAACTTTTACTTGTTCAGCTAACTTAGGTAGAGATTAAACAAATACTTTTCAAAATGGTAAACACTAGAATTGGATACATTCCATATAAAACATTTACAGACTTTTTAATACAATTGTGTATTTGATAGGAGAAATTTATCTCTTGCATTCAATCAAATATATCCCAAAAGCAGGTCACATTCTGGACTAATTATCATCCAATCTTATTGATTAATGTTGATGCAAAGATGTTAACAGTGTTAACAAATAGATTATAGCAAGTCATATTGTTCACTATTAAGAATGATTACATATAAAAATTACATACAGATTAACAGTTGGAACGGCCCTTTTAGGTCATCTAGTCAAACCCTCCACCCAAGCAGGAGACCGTACACCATTTTTGACAGATGGCAATCCAGTTTCTTCTTGAAAGCTTCCAGTGTTGAAGCTCCCAAAACTTCTGAAGGCAAGCCAGTTCGATTGGTTGATTGTTCTCATTGTCAGAAAATTTCTCCTTATTTCCTCATTTCTCTCCCTGTTCAATTTCCATCCATTATTCCTTGTCTGGCCTTCAGGTCCTTTGGAAAATAGCTTGGCCCCCTCCTCTCTGTATTAGCTCCTCAAAGGAATACTGCTATCATATTTCCCCTGGCCTTCTCTTCACTAGATTAGCCATGCCCAGTTACTGCAACCGTTCATCATATGTTTTAGCCTCCAATTCCCTAATCATCTTGGTTGTTCTACTCTTCTTCTAGAGTCTCAACATCTTTTTTATAGTGTGGTGATCAAAACTGGATGCAGGAGTCTAGGTGTGGTCTTACTAAGGCTTTATAGAATGGTATTAGTACCTCCCTTGATCTTGATGGTATCTCTCCGTTAATGTAACTTAGAATTGCATTGGCTTCTTTGGCTGCGGTTGCACACTTTTGGTTCATATTTAATTGGTTGTCCACTAAGACTCCAAGATTCTTCTCACAGTTACTGCTATTAAGCTTGGTTTCACCAAGTCTATATATGTACCTTTGGTTTTTCTTGCCTAAGTGTAAGACTTTACTTTTCTCTACATTGAATTTCATTTTGTTAGATAGGGTCCAGTGTTCAAGTCTGTCAAGATCCATCTGGATCTTGAGCTTATCATCTAAGGTGTTGGCTTTTCCTGCCAGTTTAGTATCATCCGCAAAGTTCCCCTTCTATTCCCTCATCTAAATCATTTATGAAGTTATTGAAGAATACCGGACTTTTGGTAAGGGATGGGCTGAACCTCACAAAGACTGGGAAGAATGTTTTCTGAAAGCGACTGGCTCAACTTATCAGGAGGGTCTTAAATTAAAATTGAGGGGAGAGTGTGACCAATCTTTAGGATCTTCAGGACCCAATTCCAAGCAAACCCCCTGAGAAAACAAGTCAAATAATGAAATAAGTAGGAATAGGAAGGAAGACAAACTCTAACACCAAATAGGAGACATAGGAAGCAAACCCAGACCTCAAGTGCCTATATACAAATGCACTAAGTCTGGGAACAAACAAACAGGGTGAACTTGAACTATTGATAGGTTTTTGGCACTGCTGCACGCGTGTATAGCTGATCATTGCATGGGCATGCGAGCCAGAAACCCGGAAGACAAACAGGCAAGGCCGCGCGTTCCAAGCGACATGGTTTCACGTGCCACTTTGGGCACGCATGCCATAGGTTTGTCATCATGGACCTATGAGGTACCTTCAAACTCTGTTAATCTGTTAAAGATGTTTTTGGAAACAGGAGTGATACTTTGTATCATGCTTTTCATTTAGTATTTCATTTAATCAAAACAATCTTAACAAATAAATATGGAATATAATATGGAAATAAACTCATGTGAAACAGAAATCCTGGTAGACAAAAATAAATAAAATAAATAAATAAATAAAATAAAGAATAAATTTTATTAAAGGCATCTAACATTTGCATCAACCCTGGAATTGTAGTTACGCCTTGATTTACAAGTAACCAGTCTGCGCATGCACGCCGGCCAGCTGAATGTCATGTGTCCATGCGCGCTAGAACCCGGAAGTTCAGTTTTTCCAGAGTGCAGCCCTGACAAGCGTGCATACACGTGATGTTTCCGCGTGAAGGTTTACCATCACTGTTATAGGTCATGTAGTCAACCCCATAGGAATTGTGAGAAATACAACTGTAAATAAAAACAGGAAACTACTTTCTTGGAGAGAGGGGGGGGGAATAAAAAGATGTCCTAAAAAGTGATAGATAATATCAGGAAACAATATTTTAAATTTGTGTTCCTTGTGCTAGCCATGACAATAATAGTACATTTTGTGAATATATACGCCCTCTCAAAGCTGCCAGTTTGTGACACTATTTACAATGCACCGTCAACATTATAAAATTTTTTTAACTAATTCAAAACTTTCAGCTTATCTCTGATTTAAAAACTTCAGTGAGATTTTAGAATGTTTATTAGCTTGTATAATGATTTTTCAATTATAACTGCATAATCCTATCTCTTCTACAACTAGTCCCCTGTTAAAATCTTGTATTTCTGTAGTACATGATAATATAGATGATATTACTGCTGAATGTTAAAGGGAATGCTCTGCTTATGCAGAAGTATTTGCCAACCCCAACCCCCCTGATTTAAATTTATTGGAAAAATAAGTTGTACAAAATGTATTTATGTACCTCATGTCATAGATTTTTCTAGTACTTTATATTAACATATTTCTATTTGGTATTTTCTTAGAGTTGCTTTTGAGTAAATGCTTTATCTTGCAATCAATATTCTTTCATTAGATTTGGTCCCATAATTGTTCAGAATAAGCTGTAGATACTGAAATTATCTCTTTCAGCTTTCTTTTAAGAGTCCCATGATGTATACATTTTACTGTATAGTTGGTATATATCTTCTGATTCCTTAATTTTTGTTTTATTAAGGACATTAGTATTTAAGTTAATTAAGCGTTATAGTAAGTTCTTTTTTGCTGCTTTTTGTTTATTCACACACAACCATTCAGTAATAATTTCAGCATGATTTCTTTCTCCTACTTCTTTCTCCAAACATGTTTTGTGATTGCTATTGGCATAATTATCATTGCTCAAATATTTCTTGAGACCATGCTTTCAGTATGTTAGTGGACAGAAGTTATAAAACTGATTGATCATTTAAAAAAATCTGAAATGTGGTAATAGCAATAGCACTTAGACTTACATACTGCTTCATGGTGCTTTATGGCCCTCTCTAAGCAGTTTACAGCATCAACATATTGCCCCTAATAATCTGGATCCTCATTTTACCAACCTCAGAAGGATGAAAGGCTGAGTCAACCTTGAGGCCATGAGAATTGAACTGCCGAACTGCTGGCAGCCGGCAATCAGCAAGAGTAGTTAGAATGCAGCATTAGTAACTGCATTCTAATCACCACACCACCAATGTCAATAAAGAAACGATCTAATATTAAAAATGAGATTTATGAGAAATGATGCAGCAGACCAGTCCCTGCTACTGAGAATCATTATCAATACCTGGAAACATCATGGAAAAGATAATGAAAAAACAGATCTGAGAACAACTAGAAGCAAATAAAGTTATAATTAGTAACCCGCACAGGTTTGTTAAAAACAGATCATGCCAAACTAGTCTTACTTCATTCTTTCATAAAGTCATTAAATTAGTAGACCAGCAAAATGCTGTGGACATAGTAGATTTCAGTAAGGCATTTGACAAAGTAAACCACAATCTACTTCTTGGTAAGCTAGAAAAATGTGGAATAGACAACATACCACGAGATGGATTTGTAGCTGGCTAACAAATCATATTCAACGAGTAGTCCTTGATGGTACTACATCCACATGGAGAGAAATAAGCAGTGGGGGCCCAGTACTCTTCAATATCTTTATAAATGACTTAGATGAGAGAATAGAAGGGGAACTTATCACATTTACACATGATAGTAAACTGGCAGAAATGGCCAACACTCCAAAAGACAAGCTCAGGATCCAAAAAGATCTTGACAAACTTGAACAATTGGCCCTATCCAACAAAATAAATTTTAATGTGGCCTTAGGAAATCTGAGCAACAACAAAGCTAGTGGAGGTGACAGTATTCCAGCTGAGCTATTCAAAATCTTAAAAGATGATGCAGTAAAACTGCTGCACCCAATTTGCCAGCAAATTTGGAAAACTCAAGAGTGGCCACAGGACTGAAAAAGATCAGTTTACATTCCAATTCCAAAGAAAGGCAATGCGAAAGAATGTTCAAACTATTGCACTCATTTTGCATGCTACTAAAGTTATGCTCAAAATCCTACGAGCTAAGCTCGAGTAGTATATGGGTCAAGAACTACCAGAAATACAGGGAGCATTTCGAAGAGGCAGAGGAACTAGAGGTCAAATTGCCAACATAGGCTGGATCATGGAGAAAGCTAGGGAGTTCCAGAAAAAACATCTGCTTCATTGACAATGCTAAAGCCTTTGATTGTGTGGATCACAACAAATTGTGGCACGTTCTTAAAGAGATGAGAGTACCAGACCATCTTATTTGTCTCTTGAGGAACCTATATGTGGGTGAAGGACCAACAGTGAGAACTGGACATAGAACCACTGATTGGTTCAAAATTGGGAAAGGAGTCCGGCAAGGCTATATACTGTCACCCTGCCTATTTAACTTATATGCAGAGCACATCATGAGAAAGGCGGGGCTATTTGATTCAAAAGTTGGAATTAAGATTGCCAAAAGAAATATCAATAACCTCAGATATGCAGATGATACCACTCTAATGGCAGAAAGGGAAGAGAAACTAAAGAGCCTCTTGATGCAAGTGAAGGAGAGTGAAAAAAATTGCTTGAAACGCAACATTAAGAAAACTAAGATCATAGCACTCTCTTGCATTCTCAATTCCTGGCAAATAGATGAGGAAGAAATGGAGGTAGTGACAGATTTTGTTTTCCTGAGCTGGAAAATATGTGTTGAGTGTGGACTTCTATGCAGTAGTGGATATCGAAAAGCACTATACAACTAGTAAAAAAAAATAAGAAGAGGAAAATATTGCCAGAAACCTTTGAAATGATACAAGAATTGAATTTAAAAGATATTTGGAGAGAATCAAAACTGAAGGGAAGTCAATATACCTTCTTTTCAAACCCTCACAATTCATGGTCCAGGATAGATATGTTTGGATGGATTCGGAATTGGGGAAAGATGTGGAGGAGATAGAGATAATGCCAAACATATAGGCGGACCACAACCCGTTAATAGTAAAATGGAAGGGAAGAGCCAAAAAATATGTACAATGGATAGAAAAAGAGTGAAAATACTTTCTGAAAGAGAATAGAATTGAATTTACAACATTACAAAGCTTATGGGACACAACTAAAGCTTATATTAGAGGTCTAACTATAGCCTATGTGGCCGGACGAAATAAGGAAAAAAATGAAAAAACAAAGGGAATTGCAGGGGAAACTGGAAGAATTGGAAGTCAGGATACAAAAAGAAGCGCAAAATGAAATAATTAAAGGAGAAAGAGATATGGTTAAACATAAAATAAATCTAATTTTACAAGAAGAAATGGCTCAAAAGCTCAGGTCAATGAGACATAACTATTTTGAACAAACAAACCGGGGAGATGACGGGCCTATAAATAAAAGAAAGAGAAAGAAAGAAAATTAATACAACAGTTGAAGAGGGGAATATCCACCACCAGATGAAAGGGGAAAAGAGCATTCCCCAAAAATTTTAAACAGCTCTGAATAGTCAGGAGAATATAGCGGAATGAGACATTAAAACTTACTTAAATGAGAGATATCTCCCTATATTACCAGACATTATGAAGGAGATGTTAAATAATAAGATTATCATGAAGATGAATCATCATGAGATGAATGCAGCAATCCAAAAGCAAAAAACGACAAAACCCCAGGACCAGATGGAATCCCAGCAGAGTTATACAAAGAATTGCAAGAGCCATTGGAGATAGTACTGCTAGATTTATATAACGAAATATTAGAACAGGCAAAAATACCAGACTCATGGACAGAGGCACTGATAACGCTCATACCTAAGGATGATACAGACAAACAGCAAATGAAAAACTATAAGCCAAACTCGCTGCTAAATGCCGACTACAAAATATTTGTTACAATTATGGCAGAAAGAGTTTAAAGAATATTAAATGAAATGACTTATTTGGAACAAAATGGGTTTCTACCTAATAGGCATATAAAAAATGGTACACAGATTATAATGAACATATTGGAATACTAGGAGGCCCACCTGGAGAAACAAACAGCACTGGTATTCGTGGATGCACAAAAGGCATTTGACAATATAAATTGGGACTTTCTCATCAATCAATTAAATATTATGAATTTTGGGGGGAAATTTATTGGAATGATCAGGGCAATTTACTCCAACCAATGGGCAAACATAATATTAAATGGGAAATTAACAGATAAATTTAGGATAACCAAAGGGGTAAGACAGGGATAACCTCTGTCCCCACTTTTATGTTATCATTAGAAACATTACTGATACAAATTAGGCAAAAGAGGGAAATAAGGAGATTGAGAATTAAAAAGGAGGAATATAAGGTACAAGCCTTGCAGATGATCTGGCTTTCATAATAGAGGATTCTTTAGAGATGGGTATTAAATTACTACAAGAAATAGAGGAATTTGGCAAGGTAGCAGGGCTTAAGATAAATAAAGAAAAGACCAAAATATTAACTAAGAATCTTACTAAGAGACAAAAAAGATGAGTTGGAGGAGAAATTGGGAATTCGGACAGCCAAGAAGGTGAAATATTTGGGAATTTTGTTAACGGCAAAATGTTCCTCGGTAAAAGAGGACAATTATAATAATTAGGACAACAAATACAAAAAGATTTGGATAATTGGGCAAAATTACAAATATTAATTGGGAGAATCGCAATAATTAAAATGAATGTCTTTCCAAAAATTTTGCATCTTTTTCAAATGATACCAGTAAAGTTAGGGAAAAAAATTATTTGAAGAATTAAACAAAATAATAATAAAATTTATTTGGCTGGGGGGAAAGGCCCATATAAAACTTAAACCTCTGCAAGATAATAGAAATAAGGATGGTTTTCACCTCCCTGATTGGGAACTCTACTATGTGGCAGCAGCTACCTGGTTAAAGGACTGGATTAATTTAAATAATATTAGGATATTGGTAATAGAAGGCCATGACCTCTAAGTGGGCTGGCACACCTTTCTCTGGGAAGGAAAAACTAAGACCCATTCATATTTTCAGAGACATCTAGTAAGGGATTCACTGTTATGCATCTGGGGGAAAATTAGGAAAAACCACTACATGAAAATTCCAATTTGGCTATAAACAATGGAGGTTATGATTTACCCAAACATATTAGATCTAAATAAAACTGTGAGTTATAAAGAATTATTCGAGCAAGGGGAATTTAAATCTGAGCACTACTTAAAAAGCCAGAGAATAAAGATAGGATGGTGGCAAATTAAAACAAGATATTAAAACGATGTAAAACAGCATGGCATCTATGGAAAACAAGTGGAATTGGATAAGATGCTGCAATGGACGGGGGGCGGGATGATTACCAAAACTTATAATTATTTCCTAAGATGGAAGAAGAAACAGTGAAGGAGACAATGATCAGGTGGGCTAGAAATTTTGGGTATAGTATTGAATTAGACATTTTGGATAAATTATGGGAGAAAAATTATAAATTGACAATATCAGCAGCCTATAGGGAAAATTTGTATAAAATATTTTACCTTTGGCATTTACCCCCAGCGAGATTGGCGAAAATGTTTTCCAATCACTCACCTGAATGTTGTAGATGTGGATATAAACAAGGAACCTTCTACCATATGTGGTAGACCTGTGCCAAAGCCAGAGAATATTGGCTTAAAATAAAGGAATGGCCAGAACAAAAGATTGAATGAAGACCGGAACTATTTCTATTGGGCATACTAGGTGATAAAATGTGTAAAAAAATCTCAATATTTAACACTACATATATTAACTGCAACAAGAATAGTATTCGCTCAAAATTGGAAGAAGAACAATATCCCTTCAGATGCAATGATCATAAGAAGGATACTTGAGTGTGCAGAGATGGATAGGTTGACCATGAAACTGAAGGATAGAGAAGAATCAGAGTATTATAAAGTGTGGAACAGATGGTATAAATGGTTGGACGGTAGACGTATGATAATTATAAATCTGTATATATTATTATATTCTAAGTGATTATATAATATAGAGTATATTAGAGAATATAGAAATAGAGCTTATGTAAATGCGAATGATATCAATGATACTGATATGGATTCACTGTAACGAGTGGAAATTTGTGTTTTGTTTTTTAATGTTTAAAAAAGCTTAATAAACATTTTTTTTAAAAGAGAGATGGAAGGAGTCACTGGAGGAGAGCCTAATGCTGGGAAAGATTGAGGGCAAAAGAAGAAGGGGACAACAGAGAATGAGATGGCTGGATGGAGTCACCGAAGCAGTAGGTGTGAGCTTAAATGGACTCCAGAGGAATGGTAGAGGACAAGAAGGCCTGGAGGAATCTTTTTATATATATACATACATACATACATACATACATACATACATACATATATATATAGATTTTTATTTTTATTTTTAAACAAACAAGCACAGACAAACATAAAACATAAAACTATCTTCTAGTTTCGTACAGTGTGTCGATTGGTTACAAAACTTTTGTACATCCTCACCATAGTCTTCACTTACAATTTTTATAGAATCTCGTATTATCATTCCAATATATATGTATACAATTATTATCATTGTTAAACATTTATTTGACTATAACTATTATTCATTTTATGTAAGATATTCTAAATTTTGAATACATTTATATTATGGCATTTCTTTACATCATCCTAAATCCATCCAGTAATAATACATCTTTCTAAAATTCTCTAGCATATTTCACTTCCATATTTTTTGTCTAACCATTGATAAAATATGACCCATATTTTATAGAATTGTTTATCTTTGATTACAAAACTTTGGATTCTATATAGTGGCAGAATTTACTATCTGAAGGAAAAGATCAATACAGATGATGTTGCAACAGGAAAAAGAAAAGGAAGTGACATTGCAAATGATTATGCAAGAAAAGAAATTCAAAAAATACAAGTAAGAACAGAGAACATTGAATAGAGATTAGTATTATAAGGATGAAATATGAAGACAGATTTTTTAAAAATGAAGAAAAAGATGAACAAAGAGATAAGAAAATTGGAGATATTGACAGCAGGTTGAGCGTGATTGAAAAAGACAAGAGTGGAATATTGGAATGGGAGATCGACAGACTAGAATTTTACCTCAGATTCCAGAATATAGAAGAAGAAAAGGGAGAAATTCTGGCAGAAGCATTGGTGATAACTAAAGGGAAGATGATGGAAGGAACAGGTGATGGGTTTCGAGCCTTTACCAGATATGCAGTGAAATACAAGTTGCCAAGAGATGTCCATACAAGATTTACTAAAAAAAATATTGTATTACTATTGGATGGATACAGGATGATGTAATGAAATACTATAATAAAAATTAATTTGAATTTATTTAAATTTAGAATATTTTGCATAAAATGAAGTAATAATAGTTATAGTCAAATAAATTATTACCAATGATAATAATGTATACATATATAATAGATTGATAATATGAGATTTTATATAATTTGTAAGTGAGGACAATGGAGAGGATGTACAAAAGTTTTGTAAGGCCTGGTGGAATCTTGTCCATAGGTCTCAATGGGTCAGACACGACTTCGCAACTAACAACAACAGCCTATTGACTACATAGATATTTCAAGATTCTCCAATATCTCTTATCTGATGCTCCAAGTCTTTCAATGGTGATTCTGGTTGTTTACTTTTTCTCTTTTCTTCCACCTTTCCTACCAGATTTCCCTAGGTCTTCACATAATATGTCTGAAGTATGGTCAATTGAATCTGGTAATTTGTACCTCAAGGGAAAACTCAGGGTTCATTTGTTCATTGATCAAATCAAGAGTCTTCTCTAACACCAGCATTCAAAACTATCAACTTTCTATCCTGCTTCCTCTAAGTTCAATCTTTGTTTTCAAAGTGTGTCCCAGCATCTGAATATCCTTTCCAATGTGTTCACTCACTGCTGCTTTACAAAGTGGTAGTTTATGCCCTATTTCTTCATTACTTGTTCCTTTACTGTTGAAAGTCAATCATAAAAGGCAGAAGGTATCCTTCAACATCTTCATTGCAAGTTCTAAACTATATTCTTCATCCTATAGAATCTTAAGTGAAGTGAGCTGAGGAATTATATTGTTCCTGCTAGAAAATTTGTCTAATCTATTAAGTAACTAATTGTGAGACCAGTAGCACATGCCAAGTAAACCTATCCACAACCAGGCCAAGTTTTCACTGTCTGATAGAACTGACAACATTACACAACCACATTTATGATGGTGGTTATCAAACTAAGGACAGAGTTAGTAAAGTTAAAAAATAGGCTGAAAAGCCATGCAAATCTGGCTCCCCCCGCCCCAACCAGGCACTGGAATAGCAAAGTTAGAGTCCTGGGAACTGGGAACTGAGCAGTTGAATAGATATTGTTGATTGAGTGCCAAGTTTTTCTTGTTCACTTTTTGGATTGCTCTGTTTTTTCTATTGCTATCAGCTGCCCTCAATTGTGTCTCACAAAATGAGTAGTTATAGAAATGTTTTAAATAAATACATTTCTTCTTCTTCATGTATTTATTAGTAACATTGGCATATACTCTTATCTGTGCAACTCTAGCTAGCTTACAATGTGCATTCTAAAAACAACCATAAAATAGTACAATATTCCATTAACTAAAATAACTTAACATATGAAAAACTATTGCTGACTAATTAAAAGCTTTCTGACTGAAAACCTCCTGGAAGAGAATGTCTCACCAGTTTTTGAAAGGAAAGGAAGTTGAGGACTAATCAAATTTCACAGCTATGCTAATTCAGAGAGCGGGTCACCACTGAGAACATGATTCTACAAATCCCAATCCCTCCCAGCCTCCCATGAGATGGGCATCCAAAGCACACTCTACTGAAGTTAATAAACTTCATTACAGTACCAACATTAATATATTAACTAGTCCACTTAATCTTTTCATCTAGTTCTACAAATAACAGAGATGTATTTTGTTAAGCGTTTTTTTTTTAAAAAAAGGAACAGTAGAATACAGAAGATGAGTAATTTCAATGATACTTGGAAAAAGTGTGGGTTGCATAAAGAGAGAATTTGAAGGACAAAATCAAGGGAAATACGCTGCAGCTGCAGCTTTCAGTACAATGAATGCACAGTAGCTTGGTATACATTTTCTATAGCTCATTAACAGAAATGTTTATTTGAAGGATTTTGAAACTTAGTGAAACTTAGTAATAATTTCTCTCTTCAGAGTTCATTAGCAAATTTTAAAACTAGTATACCTACTAAGTATATAATAAAAATCCAAAATACTTCCTATTTTAACATTTTTGTAATGTTTTTGTCCTTAAGACAAACTATGAAATACAAAAGTGTATTTTGGTGGATCCCCTACTGTTTATCACTGTGAAGCCTGGGTTGTCTGTTTGAAATACTCTGTGATCACTGGTATTCATCCAATCCTGTAAAATCCACATAGAGCCTTTGCTAGCCCTGTGTCTACCTACATTATCTATGTTAGTGTCACTGAGGATGGCATTACTTTTATACATACTAGGGGTGAAATTCAGCAGGTTCTGACAGATTCTGGAGAACTGGTAGCAGAAACTTTGAGTAGTTTGGAGAACTGGCAAATACCACCTCTTGTTGGCCCCAGAGTGGGGTGGGAATGAATATTTTGCAATATCCTTCCTCCAGGAGTGGGAAGGGAATGGGGATTTTGCAGTATCCTTCCCCTGGAGTGGAGTAGGAATGGAGATTTTGTAGTATCCTTACCATGGAGTGGGATGGGAATGAATATTTTGCAATATCCTTCCTCCAGGAGTGGGAAGGGAATGGGGATTTTGAGTATCCTTCCGCTGGAATGGAGATTTTGCAATATATTTGACTGCCACGTGCACCAAGCCACGCCCACAGAACCAGCAGTAAAAAAAATTGAATTTCACCACTGATACATACCCTTATCACTACTAATCTTCAGTGCCAGAAGTATAGGAAATTTCATTGTAAATTATTTGTAAATATAATTGGCAGTACTGTAGTGTTCATTTAAAAAAAAAACATTCTACTGTCCTTTCTTTTTTCTTCTGTTTAGCTATAAAATGTATGCATAAAGCATTATTTGTGTAATTATTCTGCAAATGGATGTATTCCTAGTATACAAGAACCAAATTATATCTTAATTTTAAGTACATTGTTGGATCTCTAAGTATTAGCTAGAAGGAAAATGTAAGACCTTGTATCTGTTGTTCTTACTTTTATGATCTCTGAACTTTGTTTATTTGATACACTATGCACTAAGAAATAAATATTTAAATATTTTAAATTGCAACATTTAAGTTAGATTCTGTGTTGGAAACATTTAGTATTTATTTTCTGTGATTCTAAAACTATTGATCTGAATTATTCTGACAACATCACTACCTAACCAGGGCAGCCCAATATGCTGTGTTGTTTTGTAATTGCATTCATCTAGGGTTTTCTGTCCCTGCCTATTTTTTCTTCAGCCTGAGTAAATAGCTTAAACCCAGTGTCATATCTGATAGTTAGCCTCAGAAAGATAAATTTTACAAAAACAAATTTTCCCAAATTACCATTTCGAAAAGCCTCACTTGATACCAAAAACATCTCTTTAAATAGTATTTAAAATGTATACAGATCACATAATAGCAAAAGAAAGGCTTAGTAAAAAAGTTGTTCTGTTGAAAAGATACAGGGTGAAGAAAGGAGCAATAGTTAGCTGTCCAAAATTGTGCTGCCCCACTTACTCACTTATACACATAGGTGTGGTTTAGAAAGTTTATTAATGTTCCCCAGCAATTCCCTTCACCCAGCCTCAGAACTGTCCCAAATAAATCCACCCACAAGCACGCCAAGGTTAGTAGTCCAGAAGACAATGGCCAATAGTCCATAAAACAATGGAAAGTTGCGCCAACAAATAAGTCCATCAAACAAACTTAAATCTATCTACAAGAGCTCACTTGGCAAGAGAAGTCAGAGTCTTCAGGGCACAAAAAGAAGCAGGAAGCAGAAGGAACACACAGCCAAAAACCAAATCCATTGTTCCCAGCAACACCTCCCTCTGCCTGCTGCAATAAATAGCTTTCTAGTGCAGCCCATCAAGATGGACGGGGCCTTCTCCCAAGTCATCCGGCAGATCTTCATTGCTTTTGTCTTTTCTCTGCTGTGCATGCCCTCAGATCTGCCACAGAAGGCAGCTCCTCTTCTTCCTTACTGACCGTCACCCATGCAAGCTGTCCCCAGCCGAAGCCTCCTGTAAATTTCTTTCTGCTCACAATTTAAAGTCAATAATTAACCCACTTCCTGATGTGCCAAGAATTGGCTCATCCTTCCTTGAGCTGACCTCCAAGGAAGAATCTGAGGAGTCATCCAAGGGAGACATCACAAAAATATGTTTGAAGAAAACCAAGCAATTTGCTTTGTGTGTCTGCAAAATAAATCAAATCCTAATGTCACTTTAGCTGTAGTTACTCACTGCTCCTCAGAGTCTCTGTGGGATAGAGAAGTGTTTTTTTGTATCTTAGGTCTTGGAAGATTTCACCCACAACTTGGGTAATCTTTTTCAAGGAAACCCAGCTGCTATTCTGTGGGAAAATTAAGGGAAAAAAATCTCTAGCAAAGTTTTTCTTTCAGTATCTTAACTCCAAGGAGTTAATCCTTTATTATAGGTAGAAGGATTAGTGTAGTCAGTCATTTGTGGGTGTAATTCTGATCTAATAGGTCTTTTTAGAGTTTGTATAGCTAAAAGTTCCCATTATAAGTAGAGTAGAAAGACAGGCTGCACCAGTGCACCAGGCCTCCCAAGACATTTATCCACCTGATTGTTTGGAACTGAAATCCTTTGGCATACAGCTGCTTTGCTTTGAAGGCTGGCTGAAAGAACTGCCTGCCAAAGGATTTCAGTACCATACCTGCTTAGATTTTGGCAAGGAACCTCTGCTGAAAACCAAGCAGGCACAGAGCTAAGATCCTTTGGAAGGGAGCTCTTTCAGCCAGCCCCCAGAGATGACAGGGAATTGAAATCTAAGCAGGATTTTCAGCGCCTGAATAGAAAGGTAGTGTGGTAAGATTAGTCTGCCTAGTCATTTTTGGGGGGGACCTCATGAGAGAGAGATCCAGTGCACAGTGTGCAGGAATGTTTATTTACTGGCTGAAAGTCCTGCTTTGATTTTGGCAAGAGGATCAAAAATAGTCAAATAATCTAAATGTAGAATGAAATCAGTGTCATTTTTGCAAAAACTAATACCCCAAATTTGTAACAGATCCTTATTTAATTTCATCTCAACAGATGCTAACTACAGGTAGTCCTGGACTTAAAACAATTGCAGGATCCCCATAGTGAGATGATCAAAATTCAGCCATTTGACAACTGGCATTCATTCATTCATTCATTCATTCATTCATTCATTCATTAAAATTTTATACTCATCCATTTCTGTCAATGCCATTTCATCCAATCTCTTTATGATGCTTCTGACAAACAAAGTCAGTGTAGAAAGCTGGATTTGCCTAATGACTGCATCATTCCCTTAACAACTGCAGTGATTTGCTTACAAGCTGTGGCAAAAAAGGTTTTAAAAGTAGGTATTACTTAATCACCACCTTGCTTAGCAACAGAAATTCTGGTCTCAATTGTGATTGTAAGTCAAGGACTACCTATAGTTTGTTCTTATAAATTGGTGTCCAGTCTAAGGTTTTGTTTAAAATAAAGGTAATCTTACATTTTAATATCTGCATCTTTCAAAGTGAGGGATGGGAAAAGATAAAGGAATATAGAACACAGAGACGTTTGCTGGAACACCAAGTCATTTCTGCACACTGTAGAAAAATGTCTTTTTAGAGAGACAATTTCCTGACAGGAACTTAAATTGTTTCAAAAGAATTTGTCCTAAATTGTCTGCTTGATGGATGTGCAGAATCAGATGATAATGTGAGTCACCATTCTTTCTAATCAAATTACCAAAATGCTTCTGGTAAAAAAAAGTCTCTAGCCGTTGATTAATGAAGTGGTGCCTCTGTTTTGTATTAGAATTAATTGAAGTAATACAAATAAGTTATCTCTCTTGCCTGCAGAAATTATCTTCTTTACAAAACAATTTAATAGACTTGGCAAACTATCTTTTCCCCTATCTCTTTTATAGTTTATAGCATGAAATAAAAGGAAAAGAATTAGGGGCAGGAAGAAAATGAGTTATTGAGGGGACTGTTTAGGATTTTAGGATTTTAGGATTTTATTAAACATTTATATGCCGCCCTTTTCCCTGAGGGGACTCAGGGCGGCTTACAACAATGGAGGGAAGGGAGTGCAAGACAAGACTTAAAAAGAAAAAGAAATGTGAATAAAAGAAATTGACCATAAAAACACACCATTCACTCAACATTCGGGCGGGGTGAGAGTAATCCTATCCCCAGGCCTGACGGGATAGCCAGTTCTTAAGGGCTGTGCGGAAGGCCTGGACGGTGGTGAGGGTACGGATCTCCACGGGGAGGTTGTTCCATAGTGTCGGAGCTGCAACTGAGAAGGCTCTCCTCCGCGTAGTCGCCAGTCGGCACTGACTGGCGGATGGAATTCGGAGGAGGCCTACTCTGTGCGATCTGATGGGACGCAGGGAGGTAATTGGCAGGAGGCGGTCTCTCAGATAGCCAGATCCACTACCATGGAGCGCTTTATAGGTGGTAAGTAAAACCTTGAAGTGCACCCGACGATCGACAGGTAGCCAGCGCAGCTCACGGAGGATCGGTGTTATATGGGCGAACCGTGGTGCGCCCATGATCACTCGCGCGGCCGCGTTCTGAACTAGCTGAAGTCGTCGGATGCTCTTCAAGGGCAGCCCCATGTAGAGCACATTGCAGTATTCCAGCCTAGAGATCACAAGGGCTCGAGTGACTGTTGTGAGAGCCTCCCGGTTCAGGTAGGGCCGCAACTGGCGCACCAGGCGAACCTGGGCAAATGCCCCCCTGGTCACAGCTGACAAGTGATGGTCGAAACTCAGCTGTGGGTCCAGGAGGACTCCCAAGTTGCGGACCCTGTCTGAGGGGTATAAATTTTGTCCCCCCAGCCTGATTGATGGAACGCTAGCCGAATTTTACCATCTGTGTGTATGTATGTATATGTATGTATATGTTTTGTGTATGTATGTGTGTGTGTGTGTGTGTGTGTGTGTGTGTGTATGTGTATATATATATATATATATATATATATATATATATATATATATATATATATATATATATATATATATATTTAAAGTCACAGCCTCTGGTATGCCCAAATATGGGAGGAAGGTCACGCCTATGGCTAGCTGTTGAGAGCTAAATAGCTTGAAATAGTTCTATACTAGTCTCCCTTTATTTATCAGCACAAACATAACAAATATATATATAATAAAATAAATAAGCACAAATAAAACACACACACACACACACACACACACACACACACACACACACACACACACATATATATATATATATATATATATATATATATATATATATATATATATATATATATATTCGTAAATTTTCACGGGTACAGGTATGCAGGTCTTGGCATATTCGGGTCTTTTCCCATGTAAGATTGAGAGTATCTTGGTGACATTTCGATGAAGTCACACTCGTCATCTTCAGGCTGGTGCCTTTGGCTTCATGCTTGTGCAAGCAAAGCGTGATCGGAGCTGCCATTGTCCTGTTCGGTGTTTTGGTTCTTGGGGGGTGTCTCCCTTTGGATTAGGACACACCATCTACCAGAAAAAAAAACACACCAACCACTACTTAAACACACAATCCTATCACCACCCTGCACAGATCAACTCCGTGGCCAAGACCCTCATCTCTAGAACCAAACGCCTAGCTGACAAAGACCACCTGAAAACTGAATTACACACCCTCACAAACATATTAATTTCCAACAGATTCCAAAAAAACACAATTACCAACCTAATCCAAAGTGAGACACCCCCCAAGAACCAAGACACAGAACAGGACAACGACCTCACTCTCCTCCCTTACATCAAAGACACTACAGATAAAATCAGCAAAATTCTCCACAAACACAGTATCAAGACAGCCTTTGGCACTGACTAAAAAATACCCCACATCTTAAGAAACCCCAAAGACAAGATCCAGCTAGAAAACCAAAGAGTCTATGAAATACCATGCAAAATCTGCCCAGCCACATTGGACAAACTAGTAGGAGAATAAATGTGCACATTACAGAACACAAGAACGCAGTCAGAAAAGAAGAAAAAACTTCCTCCCTTTTCCAGCACCTTAAAGCAACAGGACATGGAATTGATTTTGAAGGAACCAAACCACTCCAAAACTGAACACTTCAACAAGAGAATAATTATGGAAGCTATCAAAATAGAGAAACACCCCCACAACATGAATAAATGTGATGATACCTCCCGCCTACCAGATGTCTGGAAACTAGCCCTAGTCAATAAATGAGTCCCAGCCACAAAAACCGACAAGGACCGAGAACAACACAGGACACCATCATCAATCACCCTCACCAAACATCAATTCTATCAACCAATCAAGATGTGACAACACAGCCAACCAATCCATTTAAAGCAACAAAGCCAACATTCCACACAGTCCCACCTATATTTATAGAAAAATGGCAGCTCCAATCACGCTTTGTTCGCACAAGGACGTATGTAATCATGCTCTGAGAAGTCTGTAAACTGGTTAGTTACTTTGTTCATGTATATTAGTGAGATGGTTTTTGTGTCTTATTGTATTCTTATATGCATATTTCAAAATAGTAAAATTCACTGAGTCTGCAAATATTATGTGTAAATGTAAAATATTGAAGAGAAAAAAGGACAGAATGTTTACAAATTAGTGAATGTCATGTGTTTTTCCTTCAATACAGTGTAGCCAAGCCTAATTAGGAATATTATAGCGGCCAGACTGTTGTTCATCTTTCAGTATGCACAAAAGACTTGTTCTTTTTATCTTTATCTTTGAAAAATGTAATTATTAACGGTATCCACTTATTTGTTTGTATACTGTATATATATATATAAGCTAATAACTATGTATGATTTTTGTATGATATATATATGTGTGTGTGCATTTGTGTATGTTTCTGTGCTCATGTACATACTTTTGTAAATAATTTGATATTAATATCGCAATAGAAGTTCCTAAACATTTATATTACTTTGCTATGTGAAGTTAATTTATTAAATTTTGACTGGAATGACTCTATTGAAAACTGAGACTTGCTTTTCATGGATAGGCTGCTTGTTGAAAACCCCTAAGGTTTACATCTTTGTATCAAAAAGGCAACTGTATGTATATAAAATGCAAAAAATATAAAAGTAGAAGCAATAAAATAATCAATATAAATTACAGAATAACATTTTCATATAAAATATTTTGGTTCATCTCCAAAATGCAATATTATGATGCACATCAGTGAATGTGTACAATTAGATATATACAATCTGGATTCTAAAAAAAATACACTTTCTTGAGATTCTATGTGCATGCATGTATGAAAAACATCTACCATTTTAACTTAGTCATCATTAGAATCTTCTGAGCTACTTCTAAAAGAGATTAGATAGGTAGGAATGCTACTGAATTCCCAGAAGAAACTTGGAAAGCCTTTCTTTTGCTTAGTTTTAGGTTTATATACTTTTTGATATGATATGAAAGATCAGCATCTTTATTTTAAAACAGTTGTAGTTTTAATATGTTTTACATTGTTTTAATTGTTTAAAGGGCAGAAATAAATGTAATTATTGGTTTTTCCATTAGTTGTCAGCTGTCTTCTGGGAATAAGAGTGGTCCATGTTACATAAACCTTAAGAATTTCTTAGAGTTATGGATCTCCAATTCTTGACTTTTTTCTCAGATTTGTGTAATAGAAGCAGTTATATTTCATAAAGATATCTGGATAATTAAGCAACAATCCTTTGTACTTCGGTTTTAATGTTTAATGTTTTAACCATGGTCCTTTACTCTAGCTCATTTTAGAAGAGCAAGGGAAATTAATATGTCCAAGATATAAAATACACGCTAATGCAGGGAATGAAAATGCCTCTGATATATCTGTTAACTTGTAACATAAAAATTAATCCACATTCAATGCTGAAGCTAATTTTTTAAATTGATTTTTAATTAGTACAAGCAACAGGTTTCTTTCAAACTACTTTAGATAGCCTTAAGCAATACCAAAGGAAGAATTTAAGTGTCCCCCCCCTCCAAATCAAAGGAAATGATTCAGACAAAGAAAAAAAATATTCTTTAGTTTTCTGATTCTATGAAAGCTGAATAAAAACACTTATGAAGATAACTATTTGGTAAAAATTCTGTTAAAATCTATTATTCATAAACTTACCTGTACCAAATTTATCAGTAATTTTTTTAAAAGATAGGTTTTTTTCTCAACAAGATTCTGTTCCTTGACTGATATACCCACACATACAAATGTCTTAATCTTCCTTAATTGTCTTTGACATTTAAAATTTCTACAGCTTTTTGTTTTCTATTTATTACTAATTACAAAATATGCTAGGTAACAACAGGGCAGAGGTGTTGGTATAATTAAAAATATGTGTGCGTGCATAACTTTAAAAAAATCTTATCCATTTAGGAAGTGACTTTCAATTAGCCTCTCTGCTAATATCAAGTCACTAAACTCCATAGCTGATGCTTTATTCCTTCATTTGGTTTGTCAGTCACTTGCTTCAGTTGGCTGGCAAAGGTGGTTGTATATCCATTACGAGCAACATAGCACTTTGCATTTCTGAATTGACAAGCAGCTATATTGACCTAGTGCTTATTATGGGTCAACAGCTGTGTTAACCAACGGAAGGACTGAGGGGCAATTAAAATGAATTGGCAAAAATATATCTTCCTAATTTACTCCAATTTGTTATTTATGCTAACATTGTATGGCTTCTATAGTGACACTAAACAGAATAGATCCAATAATGGCAATTAACATAAAAATATAATGGCTAATCAAATTGACAGCAACTGTTTCTCATCATCTCGACACACAATACATTATCAAAACAAACTATTATGAAGGAGGTAATTTCAGTGTTCTATTCAACCTGCTGCCTGTGTGCAGTCAGGGAGATGTGTACCAGCAATTACTGTTGAATCCCAAAAACTAAACAAATAACTTAATCACTGTCATCCTCTTTTTTTCCCTTCTTCAGGAAGCAGTAATCACGGTTTACTAAAAATAAGTGGTATATAATAATATAATGATGATGCATTTCATAGAATAGCTAATAAGGAATAAAATAAGCTTCTGTGCTATGTCAAATACATTTATGTGAAGTATGAGTTAAAGTATAATATTAAGATTTTTAAAATGCAATTTCCTGATTGCGGATTTTTAATATATAGTATTTTTAACATTGATTTTTTTAATAGATCATAGACTATTTATGTAGAATTTTGACTATTTAAAATAAGAGAAATATTTTTGCTAACTAACATTCTTGATATAACTTCAAAGCTGTAAGTGAAATTCCAGTATGTAGTATTCTTGGAAAAGGTTGCAGAACGTGGACTTGAAACTGTATAAGTAATCATATTCCACAATTTTATTCTATTCCACTGCCAACCTGCATTTTAAGTTTTTCAGATGCTAACATAACTCTGCTATTCTGTGTTGTTCCAACTATGTCATATTCCTTAAATATATATCCTCCTTTTACTCCCAATTGCTCTGTATCAAATCTCATTCATTTATATTTATTCTAGAGATACTAGAAAATACAAAATGTTGAGAAATATAACGTGACTAAAGATATTCAATTACTTTAATGGCAATCTGTTGGTTTGAATTCAGGTTCAAATCATATCCATTTCAGAATACTAGCTATTGATTTAGCCAGGTAACCAAGTATTTCCTCTCCCATGTTTAAATGTCATTTTAATTGAAAAGCTATTCAAAATCTTGCATTTATTGTTCTCGCTAAGCTTTTTATATCTTCCATTGTTCCTTTACTTTTATGGCTAATTGGCTGGTTTGACTAATGAGGAGCACTCACTATTGCAGTATTTTATTATAGGCTCTATTGCTAACACAAGTTAATGGCATAAGTAATTTCCTACATTATCTTTCTGGATTCTATTTCATTGTAATCCCATTTTATAAGGAGACCGGGAATTGGTCATTGAGCCACAAATGATACAAGATCACTCCTGAAATCATGCAAGATGGTACTCCATCAATTAATGTCCAGTCTTACTTTGGATAAGCTGGCTGAATTAGCTGTTGACAGAATGCTAAAAAAATTAACATGATGCCCTAGTTACTTGTTATTTTTAGTAGGGCTTCAATATTGTTTTAAATACTGAAGCTGTCCTGATTTTGTCCATCAAGAATTTCTGATCAATCCGTCTTACTGGGTACTTGTAGATCAGTGGTTCTCAACCTTTTCTTCACCATGGACCCCCTTTAAATACCTTTTGTGGCCACGGATCATAGCCACAAAATCATAACATTTTTTTCTTTAAATCATAAACATTTCTTCAAGACTTCATGGATCCCTGTGATGACATCATGGTCCCCCAGTGGTCGGCAAGCCACAGATTGAGAACCACTGTTGTGGATCATACTGTTTGAAGGAAGGGAAAAAAGCTTAGTCCCACTTTGGTCCTTCTGTGCATGCTTTATACATTACTTTGCCAGTAATTTAATCCTATTTTCTTTTTTCCTAAGCTCAACAGACACAAGTACTGTATTCTTTTTTTGGAGAAAATTGTTCTATATTTTTTATTGTCCTCTACTGCTGCATATTTTTGTAGATCTTCAGAATCGTGTTTAGGTGCAGAATTGTGAATTGTTTTTAAAAGTGGTTGCATCATACATTAATATAAGAGCTGTGGTGGCACAGTGGTTAAAATGTAGTATTGCAGTGTAATTCTGCTGACTGACAGCTGCCAGCAGTTCGGCAATTCAAGTCTCACTGGCTCAAGGTTGACTCAGCCTTCCGTCCTTCAGTAAAATGAGGATCCATATTGTTGGAGGCAATGTGCTGACTCTGTAAACCACTTAGAGAGAGATGTAAAGCACTGTAAAGTTTTAAATAAGGCTAAGTGAATAGAATAGAATAGAATAGAATATACCAGTAGCAGTGCTATATAAAGATATTATAATATTTAATTTATGATTACATGAACATATAATTTTGTTTGTTTGTTTATTCAATTTCTAAAGTTGCCCAACTTAATCAAGTAGCTCTGGATGGCTTGTCATTCTCAAATTATAAAAAATTGAAACAATAAAAACAAAATAAATAAGTATAAATATAAACAATAATGAAAGAGAATGGAGTAGAATAGGACAGGACAGGACAAAACAAGGAGAGAAGAGAATAGAATATGTTATTGGCCAAGTAACTTTCAGTGCAAAACAACAAAGTAATAATAATCATAATAATGATACCAATAAGAGAAGATAGTGGAACAGATGAGGATAAAAGTAATACAGCCATACCAGTGGTGGGTTTCAAAAATTGTTCGAACCTACTCTGTGGGTGTGGCCTCCTTTGTGGGAGTGGCTTGCCACCCATGTGACCGGATATGAAGATGCCGACGACACTTGTCAGAACCACCTTAAATTACCTCACACACAGCACTGGCATGCATAAGAATATGATGTAAACTTGTTTTTTAAAAGGCATCTTTGGTTTGGGTTAAAACAACTTCAACACACGCAATGTTCTGATTGCACCACAAACGCAGTAATCACCCTTACCTTTCACAGAGGCACTGAGTTTTATAAATATGAGCATGATAGTGAAGAATAATCATATCCAAGGACCAATGGTGGGTTTCAAAAATTTTTGGAAACTCTTCTGTAGGTGTGGCCAGCTTTCCGGGTCCACTGGTGGAACCTCTTCTAACCGGTTCGGTAGATTTGACGAACCGGTTCTACTGAATAGGTGCGAACTGGTAGGAACCCACCTCTGAGCCATACTACATGGATAAATATACTTAGAGACGTAAGACAGTATTGTTAAAATTAGTGTTCAGCAGAGTGATGGCACAAGGGAAAAAACTGTCTTTGTGTCTAGTTGTTTTGGCATGCAATGCCTTGTAGCAACAATTCCTTGAAGGGAGGTATTGAAACAGTTTATGTACAGGATGTGAGGGGTCTGTAGATATTTTCTCAGCCCTCTTTCTGACCCGTGGAGTTAACACGTGCTCAATGACAGGTAGTCTGGCAATATAGGTAGTCCTCAAGTTACGAATGTAATGGAGCTTGCCCATTCCATTCATAACCCAAGGTTTTGTGGGAATGAATCACTCCCTCCTTTCACCCACACATTTGCTAATTGAATGCAAGGCTTGTTAAGTGCACATGATATATTTCAGGGTGGGAAATGCCATGGGGGTCCTACTGATAGAACAGGCCACCTGCCTAAGACCACCCAAGTCCTACCCAACCTTCTGAAATACCTCATCCTCCCCACAATTGCTTCCCCCCCTTCACTTACCTTGTGAAAGTCTAGCAAGCAGTCTCCTCTCCAGACTCTCAGCCACGTACTATTGTTCCCTTCGGGCCTCCACAGGCCTCGCCCAACAGATTGCCAGCCAAAATGGAACTTTGGAGGGACGAATCAGACAGCTATAGAAGTACAAATGTCAGTTCTTCAGAACTGAAGAAGCTTCTTGGCTGAAAACAAGATATTTTCAAAGAGGGAAAAAAAACACTAGAAAATCCAGTTGCCTTTTTGCAAAAGCACTTTTGGACAATCATGTCCTGGATGATTGAGAATCTTCATAGCTATGGGTTCTAGTTCTTTCTTAAACATGAAAGCCCATTGGGGCCAGTCACTTTCAGTCCAACTTAATTTATAGGGTTGCTGTTGCAAGCAAATAAGAAGTTAAAGCATTATGTATGCTTACAAAATAAAGGCAGAATATAAATCTAATAATAAGCTACATGAAGAATACTTGTAGTAACATTAGAGCTGTGTTGGTTGGGGACATGAATGAATACACACTACTTTTTATACTGTCTTGTTGATTGAAAATGTTATTAACTTCAACAAGTTTAGACAGCTGATCTAATGCAACAAAGAATACAATTTTATTAATATAAGAAAGTAAGGTAGCTATGTTTGACACGAAAAGTGAAGTAAACAATTGTACATTGTACATATAATATACTGAATAAGTAAATTAATTTGTGCATTTTGATAGACAGTCCACTACATATCTGAAAAAAATATGAAGACATGTTAAGATGTGCAAATGTGAGTAGCAAGCTAGTAGGTAATTTTGTCTTTTGTGAGGACGGAATTTGACAAAAGAAGTAAAAATAGCCATGTGTAACTGTTGCTTTTATTTTCTTTTATTTACTGTTTTTTTTTACTATAAAGCTTCATATCACATATTTAATTTTTGATCTTGCTTTCTAAGTTCCTTGAGGATGTAAGTACTTGAGTTCCTAAAGACTTTTAATCTATTAGAAAAAAATGAATCTGTTTCCCTGTAGTCAGATAAGTGAAAAGTATATTCGTGACTATATTTCTTCCTGACTGCCATATGGATGTTAACAAAGGAACAATGACAGTAAATTTGTTTTTTGCATAATCCTTTTTCCCAGCAGTACAATCAAGTATATTGGAAGTCTTGATTCTTATAAAAATATAAATTAATTCCACATAGCAATATTTGCTGTGTGAGGGATGCTTAATTGAAGAATAATTATTGTGTAACCAATAATTACTCCTGTAACCAATTCATTTAAGGCATATTTATCTGCATACCATTTTCAGTCCCAAACTAGTTACAGCTCAAAGAGAAAAATGAACTAACTATTCCCATTGAGCTGATAACCAAAAATGCATTAAAAATAAAAGAAATAAAAAAGAAAGAGAAAAATCATTTCAATTAAATAATGTCATACTGTGAGAAGTTCAAATAATGTGAGAAGTTCTCTTGGGAAGCACAGTTCTACTTTATAAACTAAGATACAAAATAAAGCATGCACTGATTTTGAAGAAAGTCTTTTAAAAATACCTTTATCTTCAACAGTAAGAAAGCATGCTATTCAGTTTCTACCAATGAAAAGTTTGTGAGAGTAATAGCCTTATTCTACAGATAAATCTATCAACCCAAGTAATTTTTCCCAATCATTATCTACAATCTGTAAGTTCAAGCAAAATCACTGACTCACAGAATAATGTTAAGATAGATGTAGTCTTGATAGGAAATTTTCATTTTATATCTAAGTTAAAGTGGTCTCTGATAAACCAATGAATAAAATTCTCCAAATGCTCTCTGGAATGTCACAAAATCGTAGGCTTAGAGTTATTTTATATATAATGTATGAATTTCCAAAGTATTTATTGTATAAATATATATAATATATGTTAAACATACTTTTAGCATGGAACTATATTGAAATTTGCTTTCCTGATACTGTGTATAATTTCTAAAGTCATTGTTAAATGCATGTCTTGACTATGTAGTCAGATGCTTCTTTTATATCTGCATAACAATTTTATAGTTTCATGATTTAAAACAAGTCTATTAAAACCTTTATTGTAATTAATACTACATAAACACAACAGGTTTCCACACTAATTTTAGGAGGGTTGAGGATTTTTTAGATATTTATTTAGTATATACCATAACATTTAGCTGAATTGCTTTCCAAGGCAGTTGATAAAAACTAATAGCAAACATTTAGCTTTAATAAGTAACAGTGAAATAGCATAAAAGTTATATGTGAGCATGGTTATTCTAGTCTGACCTGCTTTTCAATAGCATAATTTATTTATGTGTGTCGTTTTTTGTGTTTTATTACAGTACTCTGACAAGGCCTTATTCACCCAGCTATGCTTTTACCGTTACATTTTTGATGTGGACTATGCAAAAGAAATATATACTGGTCCAGGGAAAGGTATGTTACAACACTGTCATTGCCCTGAAAGTTTAAAATGGAAATTTGCATAATAAAATCAGTCCTATTTTCTGGTGTTAGGCCAATCTACCTCATTCTGTTAACATAATATACATAAAGGTGCCTGACTGCATGAATTAAGAAATTGTATATAAGAAAGAAGATGTATGTCATAATAATCAACTGTATATGTCTGACTGACTAAAGAAATGTCTGGGAAACTTTACATTAAGTGATTGGGAATGCTTAGCCTCCGCTTTGCTACAGAATATTTTCTGATTAATCTTTTTATTATTTTTAAAATAAACTTTCAATTTTACCTAAATAGTGAGATTATATTTATTAATATTTATACTTGTATTTTATATATGCATTTTTATAAATATGTACATTGAATAATATGTAATTATCCAAAATATAAATATAAAACTATACAAAATACAAAACTTTCAAAGGAAGCAGCTTTCCTCGAAGTAGTTTTGTTCTCAATAAGGCTGCTTTGAGAATTTTCCCAGATTAATAACCTATTCTTGCAAATAGCTAGAAAACACTGCTGCTTGGAATAAAAATACAGTTCTGGGTGCCAGTTATGTAAAGACCTGCAACCTTAGGTCAGCCAGTATTGATCATCTTTACTCCTAATAACTCAAAAGTTTGGAATAGCATTCTCCTATGATATTGAGAGGGGTGGGAGAAAACCTATTATTTATTTTGATTTTCATTCACTATAGATATTCAGAATGATTTGTGTGTGTGTATGTGTGTTGTATTGTATACATGTGAATGTATGTGTGTGTGTGTATGTATACACACGGACATACACACACACATGCATAATATATACACACACACATATAAAAAAAGTGCACTTTATTTTTGCAATGCTAGTTCTCTGATATAGGTAGTCCTGATTTAACAACTAATCATTGAACGATCACTCAGACTTATGATAGCACTGAAGAAATAGAAATTAAACTAAGCTTTGGAATTTTGGCCATCACAGAGTCCCACAATCACATGTTCATGACTTGGAACCTTCCCTGCCAGCTTCCCACAATCAGTCAATGGTGAAGTAACAGGAAGTTGCGGTCACGTGATGCCCTTGCTTTACAACCAGTGTAATCCTCATTTAACAACAGCAGACAGGTCTTCCTGAATTGCTGTTGCTAAGCAGTGTGGTCATGTGACATTTTGCAACATCATTACAACTACATTTCTTCACAATTTTTGTTCTTAACTGAGGACTACTTGTAATAAACATGTAATAAAAAGTTGAGTGCTTGATTAACCAGATATAGTATCTAAAAAGTATGTATTGAAATGAAATTTGTTTTATTTAAAGTAGAGTAATTGTGAGAATAAGTCAGGTTCCTTTTAAAGTATTAACAAAGTTCACCTTTTGTTTTTAATCAGAAGCCCATTTTAATCTTTTTAATATGGATTTGATCCATATGATTTGTATTTGTTTTAAGAATGCCATGTGAAACTTCTATTAATTTATCTGTGTTTCAGTGCATGAAAATGTGTACATGTAGCTCTTGGCTTATGACCATTCATTTAATGATGGCTTCAGAAAGAATACTTTGTTGTTAGTTGCAAAGTTGTGTCTGATTCATCACGACCCCATGGACAACGCTCCTCCAGGCCTACCTGTCCTCTACCATCCTCTGGAGTCCATTTAAGCTCACACCTACTGCTTCAGTGACTCCAGTCAGCCACCTCATTCTCTGTCATCCCCTTCTTCTTTTGCCCTCAACCTTTCTCAGGATTAGCCTCTTCTCCAGTTCTATTCCTTCTCACTAGGTAGCCAAAGAATAAATAATATTTATGGGCTGTAAAGTAAAGAATACTTTACAGCCCATAAATAAACAACTTCCAGCCATCATAAAATATTGCTCCATCATTCCCACAGTCATGAGATTACAATATTGGTACTTGGCACCCTGTTCTCATTTAGAACTAATTAGAACTAAGTGTCCCGCAGTCTTGGGGTCATCATTTGTAATCTTCTCTGCTGGCTTTCCCGTCAATGGAGAAACTGGCAGGAAAGGTTGTAAGTTGTTGCTGCCTGATGATAGGACTTTGTTTCCACTCTGAGGGTTGACTAAAAAGGTTGTCTAAGAAGGTGAGATCCTGAACATTTTAGCTCTTATCCTGCAGTTCTCTTTTACATACAGAGGAGAACTGAAGTCCTTCACTGGGCAGCTCTTTCAGCTAGACCCCAGAAACAAAGAGAGAACCAAAATCTGGACATTCTAGAAAATCCATGGTCATGTAATTGCAATCTGGGCACTTGTATTCACTTTTACAATCTGTTGCAATGCCCTGTGATTATGTCATTGTCATTTATGATCTTTCCTATCAGCTTCCCCAGAAAGTCAATAGCAACAGCAATAGCAGTTAGACTTATATACCGCTTCATAGGGCTTTCAGCCCTCTCTAAGCGGTTTACGGAGTCAGCATATTGCCCCCAACAACAATCCGGGTCCTCATTTTACCCACCTCGGAAGGATGGAAGGCTGAGTCAACCCTGAGCCGGTGAGATTTGAACAGCCGAACTGCAGAACTGCAGTCAGCTGAAGTAGCCTGCAGTGCTGCATTTAACCACTGCGCCACCTCAGCTCATAGAGATGCCAATTGGGAAAGTTACAAATCATTGGAATAATTATCTCCCACCTGTGTATCATTCCCCCGCCCTCATTCTGTGCAGGCCACTTGTGCACCTCCATGCACCCTCCCAAGGTATCATGGCACTTCCCTCACCATTTGTGCACCGTGCACACCCTCCCCAAGTCTTCTTCACACACTCCTTGAGCCCTACCACAACTTCCTCACATACCCTTGTACCAGTGGCCTGTTTGCAAGCCTAGGATTTCCAACTTCTGGCCAGTTTTATCATGGTTGTAGGGAAGCCAGCAGGAAGTTGCTTCACCTAATAACAATGGGATTCAGTTCAGTTCAGTGGCAACTAAGACTGCAGGGATTTGCTATTGCTAAGTGATGTAGTTATGCTTTATGACCCCATTGCTTAATGGCAGAAATTCTGGTCCCAATTGCCATAGTAAGTCAACTATCTGTATACCTGTGCTCCTGTATATATAAAACTATATGTTTTCCATTCCTTGTCATACCTCTGAATTTTCAACTTTTTCACTTACTCCTTACTTAAATTTCCATTATTAGGACAATAGACAAGAGATTTGAGCAGGTTTTTTTCAATATTTATTCAATATTTATTATAATTTCAGAAAATAAAATATGAATCAGAATGATTACAGCTATTGTAAAAGCAATAGAAGACTGTTGCATTTGTGTCCAAGTTGAGGGAATCCAATTTACAGCCTCGGGACAATGAAACTTACAAATGAAACTGGTTTAAACATTTGGGGAGCTATAGTATATATTTTGCTTAGTTTTTAAGGCGCTACTTGAAAGGCTGCAAAAAAATTGCTGGCTGTAGATATTTCCTCTATGAGACATAGATTGAAGCTCTGCAACTTTTCAAGGTTTAATAGCATGAAGAATAGATGTGAAATAATTTTGGAATATTTTATTTTATGTTCTTTTGCATAATATTTTCCTAACCTAGCAATAGAACATCTTAATTCTAAGGACTTCTATTACTAGTATCAGAAATATCAGACCAATTATTAAAATAAAAATAAAAGGTTAGATTATATTAAATCACTCACTGATTGAAGAAGGTTGGATATTAAAAGTATTGTATATTTTAACTTCTTAAGATCTTTGAGATATTATTTTTTATACTGTGCATTTTTTTTTTAAATGAATCCATGCTTAGCAAATACTTTTACAAATTTATATACTAAACATGCTCAATTAACTTTCTGGATGAACAGACTGTAAAATTGTATTTAGAAAAATGAAATGGTTAAGCTGTATGACCTCCAAGGAAATGCAAAGTCTAACTTGGAATATTTGCTTATATCCTGTAATTTATTTATTTTTTTCTCTTGTGCTTATGACTTGGTGTGCAAAATATCAATGCAAAGTGGGTTTTTTTATGGATGAATTGATAGAAAGATGTACAAGGAGAGCATTCATCATGGTGGTATTTTTCAGTGATACTAATGAGGATCTTTAATATGTCTCCGCTAGCAGTTGACAGAAAAAAAACAAATTGCATGTTGCAACCATGTTCCAAAATTAACTTAAGAATAAAGGACAATATTAAAAAGTGGACATTTCTATAAATTAACTCATTTAATGTTTATAGTATAGAAAAAGCCTTAAATATAGTTTAAAGATAATTCAAGTTTTAAGGCATCCACTATGTATTATCTGAAGTGTTTTGAACAAATAACAAGAAATAGCAAAATTTGCAACGCTGAAACATCAATTTAAAATTTTTCTAGCTAGTTTCAAATGTCTCAAGAGGAATTTTTGTTGATTTATTGTGATTTAGGATAAAATACATGTTTGATGATGACTAAATTAGTATAATTACGTCTTAAGATGATAATTCACCATCTTAATATCTATAGGATTTTTGTTTAATTGTCAGTAAGTAATTGATACACTAGACTAATCGCTGTTATTTATTTATTTATTGTTTGTTTATTTATTTATTTTGTGGGGAAAATACAGTTTTTAAGCAATATGAAAGATTTTTTTTGTAGATGTATTGTGGTTATACAGTTGATTTATTTTATTTCCATAATGTTTTTTACTACATAATTATACATCTTAATTATGTAATTACCATCATAATTATTATGTAATTACGTGTAGTTCCACTAATTACAAAATCAGGAAGTATAATTATCTAGTGCAAAATTTCTAAAATCGTATTTTATGAACTGGAGAGTATTTAAAAGACCCAATTCATAAACTAGGAACATATTTTCTTATTTTGATATGCTGATTTAATTTCTGGCCTCCATTTTTTGAATATAAGACTAAAGATATTTCTGACATCTGCATTCGTTAACTTATGGAAGTAAAATAAAGTTATTTTGCTATGTTACCAGCTGAATTTTCCTCACTTTTTGCTGGTATTGTTAAGCATAAAGGCTTTAGTTGCTTTAATTTCAATAACTGCTTATTTATCAGATGTATAATTGCACATTGGAAGTAATTGCAACATTATGAAGTCAGGTTATTGGGTAGTCATTAGGCATTCTAGTCTCAATCTGGCCTTATCTGATTTGGTTTCTGGTTTTTGTTTTTGTTTTTTTGTAATATAATGCAATGCTCATATAATTAAGATTATAAATATAAACTATTATATATACTCTAGTTCAGTGATGGCTCACCTTTTTGTCGTTGTGTGCCAAAAGTGTGTGTGTGTAAATTCATCTTTTCTTGAAAATATCAGCTCCATTTCTTAAATGTATTTGAGATTAACAACTTAATTGATTCATTGATTGACTATGTTCCATTTAATCAGTGACTACACAGATAAATTTTCATTCTGATGATCTATTTCTAACTTGGTCTTTAGGTCTTCCAACATTGCCAGCCTCGCCAGTGTAACTGATCTCTCCACCTTCCCACTGGTCATCATTTTCTTTTTCTTTGCACCTTTCCCAGCATTAGAGCCTATTCCAGAGAACTACTGTAGATGTTCACATAAAATGTCCAAAGAAGGATAATTTCACCCCAACCATTTGGGTCTTGAGTGAGAAGTATGCACTGATTTGTTTAATGATTCCTTTGTTTGTTTTCTTGGCTATTTCTTGGCAATACTCTCGACCCAGATTGTTGGGGGCAATATACTCTGTAAACCGCTTAGAGAGGGCTGTAAAAGGACTATGAAGTGGTATATAAGTCCTATTGTTATCCATGGTATTCTCAAGAGTCTTCTTTGGCACCAAAAGTCCCATTATTGTTTTCTAGCTGGCTTCTTCAAAATCCAACTTTCAGTTTCATAAAGTGTACACAGGGATATGGAATAGTCCATTTCTTATACTATTCTAATCTTTATATATATAGAAATATCACTGCATCTGAATATCTTTTCCAAGACCTTGTTGACTGTTCTGTCAAATGTTAGTCTACGGTGTATTTCTTGACTGCTTATTCCTTTACTGTTGATATTTTTATTTATTCAGACTTTCATTAATTTATCATGTTCATATAGCTACCTATGAGTGTACCCGGCAGTGTACAGTAAAAAAAACCATTAAAACAAACATTAAAACAATAATACTAGTTAAAAAGACTAAGAGCACATTTGATATTTGGTTGATCCAAAAAGGCCAAAGCTATCTATTAGTTCATTACCTTCATTGCCAATTCTAAGAATTGTTATTTTTATTGTGGTTATCATTAGTTTGGTCTTCTTTATATTTAATTTTAGTTCCATTTTCTCCACAGCTCTTTGAGTTTTCTTAGTGAAACTTGCAGACCCTTTTCATTTTTTGGATATCAGAGTGTCATCACTCTAGTGAATCACGGTAACAAAAAGAAAAGAAAACCCCAAAAAACCCCAAGAATAAGTTCTAGGAAAAATATGCACAAGATTCTGAGTGAATGCAATCCAGAACGAAAATTTAATTTTGTTAGATGATACAAATGGATACATAGGAAAAGTGGGTCATTTAGAGACACTGGAATAAATGAGAAATGATCATTTCATAGTGAGTGTCAGGTCCCATAGATCCCTATTGGGACACTGCCATTCCAGTGGGGAGGGAGGGATGCTCCTTTACAACCCATTTCCTGTTTCTGGCTTTCTCAGCAAAGTGTTGTTTTTTTGTTACATATTTAAAAATTCTTTAAAAACAAAGTGTTGTCCAGGTTTCCCCCTCTTTACAACTTCTAATTATACATAGTACATTTACATCTTTTTTCCATTTTCCATTTCAGTCCTCTTATCTTCATTTCATAATCTCCCACTTAATTTTAATTTCTTCTTAATATATTGACAATATCATTATTTGCCTCTCCAAATTAATCACATTTAATATATTTCTATCTATTCTATTTTACAGTTAATAACATATGTATATGTTATTATATGATATGTAATAATATATATTATGTAACATGTATTATATATGCATTAGTATATATGTTCAATAACATATATTGAACATTTCATTTAATTAGTTATCCACCAATAGTAATTTTGATCTATTTCCCCCACATTGTATTAAACATAAACCTTTGGCTATATCCATTAAATTTCATTCTATTCTATTAACAAGTCCTTTTCTTTCTTTCCTCCTTTGAACCAATTTCTCTTAGTCTCTCAGGAACTTCATTTTTCTTAAGGACTTTTCTCTCCATCCATTTATTTGATTTTTCTTTTTCTTGATCTTAATTTTTTTATATTTTTTTCTTTAGAATTTTTTTTCTCCTTTTTAATTCTATTGTTCTGGTACCTCTCCTCAGTTTTTCCTTCTAACTTTCCCCAATATTCCCACCTTTACCATTTAACTTTCCCTTTTGGGGGGCCACTTCCCCTTTTTTTCCTTTGGGTATGTAACTGTAAATTCCAATATAATCATCAAAGTATTTTTATTTTTCAATCTCTTTTACTATTTCTATAATACATTCCTGTTGTTCATTCAATCCCTTTTCTTTCTCCATTTCTCCTTCTTGTTCTAAGTCTTCCCTCTGAGTTTCCACTATTTTTCCCCAATTAGCGTTTTATGTGCATTTTTAACATATCCAGTAATTCATTATACATCCAAACTTCCATATTGCCTACTTATTTAATTTGACAAATTATTTGTTTTTTTTCTATTGTATCACATTTACTTAGTCTTAAAGTTCTTTCTTTTCTTTTGACCTTATTCTTGTTTCCGGTTTCTGAAATCCAGTTCCACATTTTTTTTCTTTTTCTTTTCTGCCCAGCCAGTAAATCCAATCCACAACACTGTTGCAAAGATAACTCCTCTTCTCACAGCTTCAAAATATCTTTATCAATTTCAGTCAAGGCCAAATTGCAGATGTTCTTTCTCCCATCAATTTCTATTAGGTCTTGTAGCATCCTCTTTTCACCAGTAGGTGTCACTCTCTCCGCTGCAAGCAATGTTCTCTCGCTATCAAAATCTATCAAAATCTCTTTTTTTGAAGTAGCAAAAGAAAGAAAGGAAATTTCCCCCCAAGTGCTTTTATTATTTTTAGTATTTCCAAGTCCAGCTTTGAGAATAAAAATCTTCTAGAGCTTTCTGTTTTGTCTCCGCCCTTTTTTTTCTCTATAAAATTACCCATCTGCCAAATAGCCACCAGTTTCTGCTCCAGGTCTCTTTTAAGTCCAAATTTAAAGTTTTTTTACCTTGGGTTGATCACACTTTCACCCAGGTCCAACACTTTGTGCAGCACCTCTCCTGCTCGGATAGCTTGATCTGGTGGCCCCATCTTTAAAGCGGCCATTAACATGGCCACTGCTGCTTCAGCTGTCAGTTGAAAAACTTTGTCTTCGGACCTTTGAGGAACTGTCAGTCCCTCTTAGCCTACCATATGCTTCTTCTTTTTCCCCTGTTCCTCCAGAACAGGTTTGGACCCTAGAGTCCCTAGCTTTTGGCATCCAGTTGGGTTTTTTTTGTGGAGCCCATCAGAGCGCTGCTATTTCCCCACCATTCCCGATGCAGTGTTCCCGGAAGCTTTGTTTCTGGATTTCCTGTCACTTTAATGTACCTGCTTGGGAAAGGGAGGGGGATTCAGTGGTGGGATTCAAATAATTTAGCAACTGGTTCGCCCAGGGTCAGGTTGGCCATTGTGGGAGGCATGGCTCATCCCTGCCTTCAGCTCCTCCACACATGCGGGATGAGTCTCCCACAATGGCCAACCAGACCCTGGGTGAAATAGTGTTAAATTAACACACACACCGGCTATCAAAGTGGATCCTGGGCACTGCGCTGCAATGGAGAAATGGGAAATGGAGCATCCGGCATGAGGGAAGGAGTAGGAGCAGAGATTAGAAAGAGGGAAAGCTCCCTCCTTCCCTCACGTTGGCTGCTCCGTTGCCCATTTCTCCATTGCAGCACCACAGAGCTTTCCCCACCCACTACCTCCCAGATGTCTTCGCTTCCCCCAAGAAAGGTCAAAGAAAGAGGATTCCATCATGTGCTGAATGCTGTAATTAAACCATGGCTTCCTAAGATGCCATCTCTGTCACTGGACAAAGCGAGGAGGGCGACTCAAGGCAGCAAGCACCTCCAGCCCCAACAAAGTGAAAGAAGAAACTCAAGAGTAGCACCTGCCCGCATCTCTTTTCCACCCCCAAACAGTGTGCTTCTCCGAAAGGGTTCTGGTTTGATGCACCCACCAGCTCTGCCTTTTTCCATGGTGCCCCTCCCATGCCCACATTCAGTGAGGGAGCAACCAACGGAAGAGGCTGCCATCTTGGGCTCCCTCACTTGAGAAAGCATGTGCAAGCAGGGGGCAAGGGAGGCAAGCCAAGGCTGGGATAAGAGAGTTGTCAGCACCTTTCCTCAGCAGCACCTCAAACCCATGGAGGATGGCAGGACAGCTCCAGGCCTGCATGATGGACTGTGGCACCAGGTGAGCCAAGAGAGGGGGGGGGAGGATGAATGACCAACTGAGTGCATGGCTGACAGTTGGCTTCGAGTGCTGGAGAGGGTGGGAAAGGGAAGCTTCTGGGCTGCTTTTCATTGGGGCGTGTGGAGTGAGACAGGGTTCCTCTTGCCTTCTCCCTCCACTCACCAGGCATGGCAGGGCTTCCTGCCCCTCACTTAGCCACCTACCCCCCTTCATTGATGCAATTTGGGGGGGCAGGTGGGGCAGGGGAGGAAGGTTATTCAGCCGGTTCGCCACAAAAATTTAGCTACCAGTTCTACCGAACCATCTGAATCCCACCACTGAGGGAACTGTCTGGGGCCATCTGTTTTGTCTCAGCTCTGAAGAAACGGCCAGAGCGGTACCTGAGAACAACTTTTTATCACCTTTCTTGGCTCGAGTTCCCAAAACAACTTGACACCTGTGAATTGGTTCGACACAGACTGGGAGGGTTTTTTTCAACATTTAATTTAACGTTCTTTGAGCAGGAAACTCAGATCCTGCCTTACTACCCTTGCTATTACTTTCCCTCAAAAAAACTTTTCTGTTGAATTAATGCTTGTTTCAAGAGTTCTACTTTCTTGAGGAGAGAGGAGAGGCAAGTCCTTATATTAGGCAGGATCTGAGTTTCCTGCTCAAAGACCGTTAGATTAAATGAGGTTCTTATTTAGAAAATGTCTGTTTTAAGTATGTACTTGATGTATAATTCTGTTAATGTGTATACATGGCAATAATGACTCTAAAACATGACTGATTTGCTTGATTATCACATGCAATTGAAAAAAGTGGTGAAAGATATAAAGGTAATGAGATGTTGTGAATGTGGAATAGTTCACTTTTTGATAACAGCCAGACTGCTGCTTGTTCTGCTCTATCAAATGGTTCGGCTCCTATGGAAGCCACACTGCCTGACTGATAAAGACACTTAAAGGTACATCTCTTCTCATAAGTTATACCCAGGCAAAGAAAAAATGTTCTGCAGTTACCTCCAAATGTTTTAAACAATTTGCTACATCAGAGTAGTCAACATCGAAGTTCTAGCATGCCTTACTAATAATATATTACAGAAAAAAATCAATGAGTCATTTTGATTTAGCAAATGCCTGCTTAGTATTATCTATGTCCCAAATTGCTTAGATGAACCCAAGATTGCAATGTCCATAATTTTGCCATAATATGAATACCAGTTTTAGTATAGCTTGTCAATTTTTTGAAGTTAAAACCTATAAGTAAAGGAAATATGATATCCTGATTCTCCAATATTCTTCATGAAGTATTTATATGATCATGCCATTATATGTACGATCAAGTTAGAATAGATATATTTACATCTTTATAGTAGGAATTTTCCTAAGGCTAAAAGCTATCTTTCAAAACTTGAGAACCCAACACACATATAGGCTGATTTCATCATCTTTCAGCAATATTAAATGTTATTTTTCATTGGTAGTTGTTTTTATTTTTTACTAATAGGTTCTTACAATAAACATTGGCCAAAGATTGTCCAGTCTGCTTACATTTATATTTTTAATCTCTGTTTACCGGGAGGGTTTTCCCCCCTGAAATTAATCTTATCAGGGTCGTATCTGTCAAATATATATCCATTCATTTAACTTCAGATATGACAATTATTTTGACATGAAAATGTTATTAATTGTAATATTTTCATTTAAAACAGATATTTTTATTTTACAAAAGATGTATATAGTAGGAGAAATAAAGGAAAATGAATGACAGCCAGAACTATTTTATGTATTAGATAAAAGCAAATAATCCATTTAGTGTCAAGTACATGAACTTAGAATTAATTTTTTGAGTTATTCATGCGGCTGTAGCATGTTTTTATAGCTGTAGGTTGCCTATTTAAAAAATCAGTTGAAATAATAACAGAAATAGTGAAAACCAATTCAATATTTGACACCTTTTATTTTTACTTTATATTGTATTCAGTTGAATCTAATTAGACCATTATAAAATACATATCCTGATTATTTTCCTGGTTGAATTAATGGATAACCCAGTTGGTTTTTCAGATAAGAAAAGATTGCATATCTATGGTAATTTTCTGTTGTTTCATGAGCTGGTTTGAATTTATTTTAAAATTAAGTAATAAATACAAAGTTTTATGCAAAAATTACCTGAAATAGTCACTATCTAACATATGGTAAATAGGTTTATATTATTTAATCAATTAAATTTAATTCTTTTTTTAAAGAAACCACCTGTAATTAAATGGAATAATAATTGAAAAAAAAATGCAGGTGTTAAGTAAAATATTTTAAGTGGTATTAAGCTTTCTCTAGGTGCTAAGATGCATCCCTTTGGTTACTGAATAGAACCAGATAAGCAATTCCACCTTTACAGAAACCTCCAACATGTCTCCATCTTGTTTTATAGGGTGTTACTGGTTTGAGGGGGGGAGTTGAAGGAGAGGAAATGAATTAAATGAATGTCTAGCACCACGATGGCGAACCTATGGCATGTGTGCCCAAAGTGGCACACGGAGCAATATTGCCTGGCACGTACAGCGTCACCTGTTGCCCTTCCTGGTTTCTGCTGCGCATGCAACGGTCAACTGACATTTGTGTGTGCGGCAGTGTCAGAAGCCAGAAGAGCTGGTCTTCCATTTTCCAGCATGAGCATGCGCACCATCCAGCGTTTCTGGTTCACATGCACACATGACAATCAGCTGCCCTTTGTGCATGTGCTATCCGGTCAGCTTCCTGGCATGCACATGCTCCCTGGGCAGCTTCTCTTCCTCGTCGTGGCCCAGATGAGTGCATGTGAAAGCATGCACACATCTGTGAAGTGTGCTCCCTTTTCAGCACTGGATGCCGCACGCATATGTACGTTCGCCATCACTGGCCTAGCATTTCATATCTGCTAAAATAACAAATTATTTTTTCTCCAAAAAAAGGACTTATTTGTTTTGCATATTCCTCGGATTTATTTTCTCCAATAGGAGGCTGAGTTGTTTACAGTCTCTAAACATAAAATGTGGATTAAAACATTGCAAATAAAAAAAGAAAAGTAAAGAACAGCAAACACTGAAAAGGTTCTAACCCCATAAATGGGCACTCACAGCTGGGGCTGGAAGCTGAGCTCTTGCCCAAACGCCCTTTGCCAAGTCTTCAAATTCTGTATTGAATTGGAAGGGAGAAGTCCTGTAATGGGAAATATTAATTTAACTGAATGCAAATTTAATTATTAGATGAACTAATTAACTAAATTCTATTTAGATAAAATAACATTCTAAACTAAACTTGATATAGTTAATTAGTATTTTATTGAATTCCATCCTTACTGATTACTAGCAAGCTCTTTGAGTATTATTTATTAACCAACCTTATATGCCCCTGCAATAAAAACCTTCAGTTGGTCACAAGACAAACAAATACCATAACTGTACATAAGAACATCTTATAAATATAGTTTAAAAATTAAAAACAATACATGGTGTGAGATTCCAAAAGTCCACTGGGGAAGCTCTGTTTTCTACTATTTTCAGAAGGCAGATAAAATCCTCCAATGGGAGGTCATTCCAGAGGACCAGCCCCATCACAAATATATAATGCCCTAAGTCTGTAATGGCGAACCTATGGCATGCATGCCACAGGTAGCACACGGAGGCCTCTCTGCCGGCACGCAAGTCCCAGCCACCAAGCATGCTGAGCTCCACCAGCTAGCTGATTTTTCAGGTCTCTGCAAAACACTATACAAGCAATCAATATACATCCAACAGGAACAGGAAGTGCCTCACGGGAGCAGAGAGAAGCACAAATCTAGAGAGGCAGGAAATGCATCTCTGAACAATGGCGATGAATGCTAGAGAGGAATAAAGCTGTATACAAGGCCAACATAACTCCTATTACAATGTAGGCATGCACAGGGGGGACCATGGGGGGGGTGTGGGGCCCCCGCACCCCTTTTTGGTCCTAGGAGCACATTGCATTAGGGAGGTGGGCACGCATGCACATGCTGTCATGCGCAAAGGCACGCTTTCGGCACATGAGGACAAAAAGGTTAGCCATCACTGCCCTAAGCTTTCTGCCCCACCTCCCAAAAATGGAGGACAATCACCTATTCCCAGAACAATTGAAGTAGTTAGCCTAACTCTAGTGGGGCTAGGGTTACCTGTACCTCTAAGTAACCTGGTGCCAAACCAATACAAGTGTAATCTGTCACCTCCTATAAAAAATTCTGGGTCACTGCATTTTGCACCAAGAATTGCCTTAATATATTCCATTTTATTTTGAAATCACTATAAGCCAACAGTGAAAATCTAACTTGATCTGTTGCTAAGAAAACCAGTGAAAAGAGATGTAAATAGATTTAATGAAAACTGGCAATCCTGATATTTCAAAAGTGGTTAATATATTATAAGATATTAGATACTTTAAAATATTTAACATATTCGACCCAGGAAAAATGCTTCTGATAATATTAATATTACAGTAATAATCATTGTTGTTCATTGCAAAGTCGTGCCTGACCCATCACAACCCCATGGACAACGTTCCTCCAGGCCTTCTTGTCCTATACTATCCTCTGGAATCCATTTAAGCTGATGCCTATTGCTTCAGTGACTCCATCCAACCACTTCATTCTCTGTTGTCCCCTTCTTCTTTTGCCCTCAATCTTTCCCAGCATTAGGCTCTTCTCCAGTGAATCCTTCCTTCTCATTAGATGGGCAGAGTATTTGAGTTTCATCTTCAGAATCTGGCCTTCTAAAGAGCAGTCAAGGTTGATCTCCTCTAGGACTGGCGGTTTGATTGCCTTGCAGTCCAAGGGACTCGCGGGAGTCTTCTCCTCACCATAGTTCAAAGGCCTCAATTCTTTGGCACTCAGCTTTCTTATGGTCCAACTTTCACAGCCATACATTGCAACTGGGAAAACCATAACCTTGACTATACACACTTTTGTTGGCAGGTTGAAGTCTCTGCTTTTTAGTATGCTGTCCAGATTTGCCATAGCTTTCCTCCCCAGGAGCAAGCATCTTTTAATTTCTTGGCAGCAGTCCCCATCTGCGGTGATCTTGGAGCTCAGGAAAATAAAATCTGTCACTACCTTCATTTCTTCTCCATCTATTTGCCAGGAATTGAAAGGACCTGATGCCATAGTCTTAGTTTTCTTAATGTTGAGTTTCAAGCCAACTTTTGCACTCTCCTCCTTCATCCACATCAAGAGGCTATTTAGTTCCTCTTATTAGACGTTTTAGATGTTTTGATTGAATCACCCATAAAAAGTAAAGAGTATTGTTCACTAAAATATTAACTGCTGCATTATAATTAAATAGCTTGAAACATTACATGCAAAATGCATTACAGTAATAATTTACCATCAATATTTCCAGTCTTGACAATCAATTGAAGTTAAAACTTTTCGAATCACCAACTTCTTGTGATCCAAATCTAAGAAAATTATTTTACTACTTCTTTTAGGTCTATGCCATTATTACTATGAAAGTATGGCAAAGTCTCAGCAGTTTTTAAAAGGAGGGAAACTTGCTAAAACCTGAGATGTACAATAAATATATTTTACCAAATTGGATTTTCTTCATTTAATTCACTTTTATTATAATAGATACACAAGGAAAAATTTGTTGCATTGGCTCATGACTTATTCCACTTAGATAAAACTGAAAAATTTCTGATTTTCATCTTTATAGTCTATATACACCTAGAACAACTTTTCTAGGCAGTAGAAAAAATATGTGTTCTCTTCTCTAAGGGAAAAAAATGTTATGAAAACTGAAGATTGTAGGCAAACACCATTTTCTGGTCTATATTAGACATCATTGGCAGTGTTGATAGATCTTGGGAAAGAATTATTTTAGAAATAAGGATATTGATAAATACACTATGCCTTGCTTCTGAGGTTGGGCAATGCCAGGGCACCAATATCCTCTTACTATGCATTCCTCATCATGCAATCCTGCTGTGAAGATTAATGGGGTTATTAACTGAATAAAGGAAACTAGTAACTAAGGATTTTATGTTGCACACCTAAGGTGTGTTTGTCTGAGTGCCCTTACTAAATATATGTTTATAGACTGCAAAGACAACCTGGGGTATATAAATACTGCTATAATATAGCAAGCTAATTGTAAAAATACTGTGTAGTTTAATTTGTTTTTGTGTGCACAATTTCATGAAATACATCCTTCCACTAGAACTATAATCCATATGAAAATAGTGTATGATCTAATATTATGAAAGCATTTTAAAAGAATAATCTTTCTTTTAGTTATAGGTACTATGGGTTCATATTTCTTACAACTTCTGGCTTCTATGAATGTTCTCAAATCTAGAATCTTCTCATTTGCCTATCTCTTCTTATTTTTCATATATATATATATATATATATATATATATATATATATATATATATATATATATATATACAGCGAGAAATGATTGGTCTCGTTGGCAAAACAGACTATTGATCTTGGCTTATTGGAACACTATAAAGCTGCTTTACTGTTTTACTGAAGCAAACAGCTGCTTGGTTAATTAACTCCCTGCAGGTAGTCATGATGCTTTGAAATCTAAAATGTTATTTAATCAAAGTGACAAGGACTTTGACTTGCCCTTAGAATAGTTATTTAAGTAAAATAACTGCAGAAATTAGTTATCGGTACGTGAAATGTTGTACCTAGCAGTAAAACTGAACATGACAACTAGGTCTCTTAGCTTCCACATGACATTTTGGAGCTCAGTATTCTCAGCATTGTTCCTTATGTAATTTTATTTTGAGAAAAAGTAACTTTCTTAAATTCCATTAAACAAGTAACCTTATTTTCTCCAATGATTCAATGGTTAAAGAGACCAAAAAAGACCAAGAAGCAGCAAAATCTTCTGTTTCTAATACCTCCATTTAAGAATTCTTTGTTGAACATAGGTTAGTAAAGCAATAGGAGAAATCCTACTTTCCTTTGAAAGCTTTTGAATACTGTACCAGTCCAAATGAAATGACAGTAAAGTTGTTCTTTTTAGGTTTGTAGGCAGAATTTTTTGTTAATATTAAATTGACAATATTACCAGTAAGAGTATTGTTAATTGGAGGAAAATTTGTCTAATACTATAAAATGGAAAAAAATAAATGCTTTAAATTTATTCTTACATTTACAAGTTATCCATCTTGTCTGTTTTCAAACATGACAACAAAAAATCTTCTAAAATTTTGGTTAGCTGGTTAATTAGTTCACTTTTGCAGGAAACATTTCAGGCAATTTATGAAACTTCTTAAAAATAAAAATTACACCATATTTTATTCTTTAATTTTATTGCCTTGAAACTTAATTATTTAAATTGATCAATTGCTGATCAATCAAATTTGAATAATTATAACTATATTACATATAACATAACATTATTCAATCTGTTTAGCAACCTTTTTATTTTGCAATGTTTTTGTTTCATTTTTCAGTATTTATTAGTTGATGGAGGCATGGAAATTACTTGAACCATAGGATGTAGTTAACAATACATTTTGGATTAATTTGTTTTTATAAACCACTAAAAATATGGGTTTTCTTTTTTCAAGAAAATTCTCCTGTACAGATTCTGGCATCCTTTTAGGGCCATTAATATTGGCCAAATTAGCTGTGCTGAATCACCTCATGTTCTAGTAATAAAAATCTTATATTTTTTCTTGTATTTTTACTTACCTAGTATCTAATGTTCATGCCACTTTTTTATTTACTTATTAAATAAATGTATGTGGCCATCCAACTCTCACGCAGTGACTCCTTATGTTAATATAAGGATAGTTATATTAAATTAGTGATGATGTGGAAACTGCATCCTGATTCAGGTTAATTTTATCATCAACCTAACAAATCAAAATAGTTTTGAATTATTTATTTACAAGTATCTATATCCAATTACATAGAGAATATATTCCCTACCTGGTTCAGGTTAATTTTATCATCAACCTAGCAAATAAAAATAACTTTGAATTTACAGGTATTTATATCCAATTATATGAAGAATATATTCCCTACAATACATTTCTATGCATCTTCCCTCTGTCCCATGGAAACCCCAAGATTCAGCAGACCCCCAGCCTCCTAGCCTATTGAATGACTGAACAGTTGCCTCTTTCTATAAGCTTCTGGTAGAAGGAGACTGGAATATGCAGATGTGTGGGAAAGTGCTGCTCTGGGATGCCAGGAGCTTTTATTGTGATGATTCTTTTTTTTAATTATTTTTTATTGTTTTGTGAGCTGCCCATGGTTGTGATTCATATGATGGGACACTATATGCACTCTTTTATAGGTCCATTAGCTTATTTTTTAAATTATCATTTGTTTATAGTTAGTCTAACTAAATTTGCTTTGATTTCTGCTAAAATATGATTAAATATAGAATCCAACGCTTTTCACAAGCCAGTTATTTTATTTTTGAACTTCAGTATTCTGGATTATGAAATTAAAAGGTCATTGTATGGGTTTTGCTATTAAAATGTGCACATACTTTATTTCTAGGTCCAAAGAATTATTTATCTTATTGAAAATAATAATATTATTATTTCTAGGGATTATTTTATAACCATACATATCCATATATCAGTGTATACCAAAAACAAATCACAAAGAAGCCCAAAGGACTTTAAACATCTTATCCCCGTGTCAGATGTTGAGTTGTTGAAGAATTTTTGAAAACAGTGGTACCGGATAGCATAAGCATAAACAAATATTTTAAAAACAATATTACATATTGCTGCAGTTAATATTTTTTTAAAAATCAGTTAATCCATAAAAGCTACTGCCCCAATATTTCATGCATGCAACATGCCTCTTATTGTCTATATTGATAATACATCAAACCACTTGTTATTGGAATCAAAGAATTGAAAAAGTTCATTTAACCTACTGACACCAGTCCTTCATCCCGTGAAGGGGAGCTAACCATTTTTTGGTATTGATGGTTTCATGCCTCTTCTAGGAATATCATCTAATATTTCTGTTATTAAGAAGTATTTTCTAACACAGTCATCTTAAGAAACCCCAAAGACAAGATCCAGCTAGAAAACCAAGGAGTATACGAAATACCATGCAAAAATCTGCCTAGCCACATACATTGGACAAACTAATAGGAGAATAAATGTATGCATCGCAGAACACAAAAACGCAGTCAGAAAAGAAGAAAAAACTTCCTCCCTTTTCCAGCACCTTAAAGCAACAGGATATGAAATTGATTTTGAAGGAACCAAATTAATCTCCAAAACAGAACACTTCAACAAGAGAATAATTATGGAAGCCATCAAAATAGAGAAACACCCCCACAACATGAATAAATGTGATGATACCTCCCACCTACCAGACATCTGGAAACCAGCCCTAGTTAACAGACGAACACCACCCACCACCCACGTCGTTACAACACAAAAGAACAATGGACGCACAGCCCGCACCTCAGTCACACAGGATGATACGAAACAGCCAACCAATCTACAAATATCAACTCCCATCTACCAATCAGGATGCAACTACACAGCCAATCAGCCCACTTACAGCAACAAAGCCAGCACTCCACATACCCCCCCCCAAGATTCATAGAAAAATGACAGCTCCGATCGCCTTACTCGCACAAGCACGAAGCCGAAAACACCAGCCTGAAGATGGCGAGTGGGACCTCACCGAAACGTTACCAAGACAATCTCAATCTTACACAGGAAAATACCCGAATACAACAAGACCAGCGTGTGTGTGTGTGTGTGTGTGTGTGTGTGTGTGTGTGTGTAATCAATTTTTACTTTAATTCAAGCAGTATCATCCTGTGATGAATAAACTTATTATTATTGCAATGGGAAACTTAGTTATTGGAAAATTGTGTTTGCATTGTTTGCCAATTATTATCATTTTGGGGAGCCTTTTAAATATAAAATTGGAGAGAGAAATGATTTAATATTTTTTATATTTTTTTCTCTCTAAGAAGAGTATTAAAATTTCTTAGTTTCTTACCTTTATTGTTTTATCATAGAAAATAATTCTTACCTTTATTGTTTTATCATAGAAAATAAAATACAACACAGTAAAACAAACAAACAAAACAAAACAAAAACATACATTCAAGCTTAACAACCACAAAAACCAGTGTACAAAAAAGGAGAAAAAAAGTGGTCAATTAAAATGGGGGAGTATTAGAGAAGGAGTATTAAAATGTCAATGCTAGATAAACTTAAAAGGAAAGTATTTCCTGTTTGCAATGAACTTTTCTTCTAATTTTCCTTTTCCTTTCTAATTTTTTCCAATCAAATATGCTCAGTATTTAGGTATATAAAGAATATCCTTAAAAATGAGATTGGCAGCTTTAATTTGCTTTACATGTGCAATCACTGTCCATGTTATATTCAAAATGCTTGCCCAATCAAGGATTCAATATAGAAAAGAGTCAGTAACAAGTATGCTGTACACTATAATAAAGAAATCTGTTGATTGAAAACAGTTTATATATTTTGGAAATGATAGGGAATGTAATTGGTTAGAAAGAAAAGGATAGGGCTTCAAAAATAATAGGAAATAGAGCATATTTTTCTCCTGATAATGCTAACTCAATTTAAGAATGTTTGATATTAAATTTTCATGTGCAACAAAATAGGACTGGTAGATCTTTCAATACTACTCTAAATTCCACAGCTAATGGAATCCCATCTTCATATTAATGGTAGGGAATTTCAGTGTGTCAAATTTCTCCTATAATGACATACTTTTTCCAAGCTGTAGGATCCTTTGGTAATTACTATTAAAGATTGGCATGTCTTTGCTCACAAGCCTCTGAAACATGGATTTGTGAATGTAATTATAATGTGACCCATAAAGAACAGAGCTTTATGCCACAGGCCAACTTCCATTCGTTTTATACAGCCTTATATTTTTATAACAGATTGTAATTATGCAAACATTTTGGGTTATAAGACTAGTTAACTATTACACTGCATTTCACTAGGGAGGGATGCATTATAATATCAATATGGAACTATTAAGTATCGAAAGAATAGTTGGATTATCCTGGTAGACCAAAAGAGTAAAAAGTATATTTTTTATAATAAATAAAATATTTTGGGTTCAAACATTACTTCCCCCCAAACAACACATCCCTTCCCTTCATATAAAGTTTTTGATCCAGCTAAGTATTTCTACTGATGGAAAGATAGTTTTGCTTGTTGTCTGTTCAACCACATTCCATATACTTTCTGAAAATCTGCTTCAGATGGCTGGGGCATTTATGTACATTTAGTAAATTGCTCAAAAAATACATAAAATGTATGTACATTATCTAAATTTGAATTTAATAGACATTCCAATTTAACTGACATCCCTTCCTCCAACTGCCCTGTAAAATGGCAGTTTAACTGCAATTTCAGTACCTTTCACTTTTTAGTATTAATTATTTATTCTATACTTTTTTTTGTTTCAGTCAAAATAGACTTTTTCATTTTCTATATAAGCTCTCTTTCTTAAAAAAAAAAAGGTAACAAATTATATGTTTTAATGTAATGTCCCATACTTATTCTACTCTATTCCAGTGATTCCCAGTTTCTGAAGCAGAATAGGGTAAATATTTCATATGGAAAAGAAACCAACAAAAATATACTACCCTGTTTCCCTGAAAATAGATCTCCCCGGATAAAAAGCCCAGTCGGACTTTTGAGCACATGAGCTAAAATAAGCCCTCCCCTGAAAATAAGCCTCTCCAAAAATATTGCAACACAGTAGCAGCCATGAGGTGATCACGCTCGCTGCCTCCTGCACCTCAAAAATAATAAGACCTCCCCAAAAATAAGGCCAAGCACTTCAGGGAAACATGGTACATCACTAAAACATCTACTCCAGGTTGTCAAACTGGCAGCCCCCGGCCAGATGCAACACATGTGAGCCACGCCTTCCTCAGCTCAGCAAAAGGAAAAAGCACTGCGAAATGTCACATGATGGCAAAGTGATCCTGCGAGTTTGACACCTGTGCTCTACTGATTCAAAAATCTTTCATTGATGGATGCTGTTGAACACAATATGTTTAAAAACTTATCTTTTCCATAGTACTCCTCTGCATTATTTATAAATCTGTAAATCCTTTCCCAATTCCACATTATTTTAAGTTTCCATTCTTTGGTAATTGACAAGAAGTTAGCAACATGAGGTAATGCTTCATCTAGCCTAGTGTTTTCCACTGAACATTGACCATGCAATTAAAAAAAGAAAGAAAGACAGAACCTGTTCTGTCAACTACAGAATTATGAGAAGAAAAAAGTAAATAATAGAGGAAGTTGTTTCTTTTTCATGATATTTAACAGCATTTGAGGAGAGGGATATTTCATTTTGTGTAATGTAGAGTAGTTACAATAAACACAAGATTTCTAAATCTCAGAAGACTCTCTTGACACTTGCTTGAAAACAGCTTTTTTCATTCCTTAGTTTTGACAGTTTGCGTGTATTGTCATACCTAGTATAAACTAAAACATCACTGTCATTTTGTTTTTCTTCATTCTGTGCCCGTCCTTACTTTATTTTTCATCTTTATAATAATGAAAAAGATGAGCTTTTTATTTGTAGTCTGAAACAAGTTCTATTGGAAATTAGAAGTTCTGAAAAATTGAAAATGACAATTTAGTTTTCATCATAAGGTTCTAATGGAACTTTCTCATGTTAAATTATCATGGTTAACCTTTGACTATGTAGCCATTCTTTTAAGAATATATGTCCCAACATACATACTAAAAATAGGACCTGATCTGTGTGTAGCTATAGCTATAATATGTAGTCTTTTTTGACAAATATATTATCCCCTCTCCCCAGTAACCCATGACTCATCCTGGGAAAAGGTGTGATGCTGTGGAGGTTATTTGTAGAATTAGATTATTTTAGGCAAGAAATAATTACCTAGAAAAAGCAGCTGCTTTTTTATAGATGGATGGATGGATGGATAGGATGGATAGTTAGAATTATTTATAGGCCAAGTGTGATTGGACGCACAAGGAATTTGTCTTTAGTACAGATGCTCTTAGTGTACAAAAAAAGACAAGATACATTCATCAAGAATTATAAGGTACAACACTTAATGATAGTCATAGGGTACAAATAAGCAATCAGGAAACAATCAATATCAATATAAATTTAATATAAATAAGCCTTATCTACTAAATCTTTTTGATAAATAATAATTATATAATTTGAAATGGTCTTCAAAATTTTTAAGTTCCCCACTTTGTCCTTTTTGGTCCCACTTATTATAATGCTATGTTAACTTCAACAGTAACCTGAGAATAATAAAAATAACCTTTGAGAGTGTCAGAATTTTTAAAAAAATATATTTTCTTGTGAGATAGGCAGCTATGTACATTCAACAGATCAGTGATGAGCAGTGAGGTTTATGACTGGTAAGGCAGCAATTTTTTTAGACTTGTGGACTTCAACTCCCAGAATTCCACAGCCAGGCATGCTCAGTTCCAATTTAAAGCGACAGCATTTGTTTTTCTCCTTTGCTAAATAAGTTTCCTTCTTTCTTTTTCTTTTTCTTCTCCCTTCCCCTTCTTCCTCCCTCTCTCCCTTCCTCCCCCTCTCTCAAACACACACACATACACACACACACACACATAAAGTTGCACCAGGAGGATGAAGTTTGAATTCCTCCCCCTCCCTCCGACCCACACGTACCTTTCCCAGCTGTTTCAGAGAGGATTTCAACTCTGCTTTTGCCTGTCATCATGAAAAGAAAAAAATGTAAAAGGAAAAAGGCAAGAGCTGAGGTCATGCTGGGCTAGTTGTTGCCAGAGTCACCATGAATGACTCTGCTTAACTGTTTAAAAAAGCCTCTAAAAAAGCACTCTCTACAGGAGGAGGCAGGAGAACCATGTGCCTCATCTACGCCAGGAATTTTTCGGCTTTTAATCCTTGCTTAACTCTGCTCAAGTGATCATAAAAAGTCAGACTAGATGAGGCACGTCATTCTCCTGCCGCCTCCTGTAGAGGGCACTTTTTTAGAGGCTTTTTTAAACAGTTAAGCACTAAGCAGAGTCATCCATGGTGACTCTGGCAGCAACTAGCTCAGCCTGACCTCAGCTCTTGCCTTTTTCCTTTTACATTTTTCTTTCTTTTCATGACAGTGGTGAGGCTCTGCCTCCCCTGACTGCACGTCCCTGCAACAGATAAATATTTTATGATATACAGTACTGTTGTTTGTTTGTTTGTTTGTTTGTTTATTGGTATAGCAACTCTTTTGTTATAGCTGTGAATTTTATCTGCAGCATTTTTCCCTTATATTGTAAGTTTGGGCTTTCTTCCATCAAGTGAATAGAGAAGTTTGAGTGTACAAATGCTCATAAAAAGCCATTGGATCATATAGTGTAACCTTCCGTTGTTTAATCCTTGGGACATTCATAATAGCTGTACTACAAATGTGCAGTCATTGCAATGGACATCTATGTCTTTTTCATTTTAGTATTGACTAAGATTAAAAATCAAAGGAATGACTCATTTTCACATATAAAATATAGCAATGTTATAATAAAAGAAATATAAACAATATTCCTGGTTTCAGATTAACTTTTAATGTTAGGATTTTCTAGAAATGTTATCAGTTCTATCATCCAACCACATTTTGGCCAAGCATAGCAAAGCATGTTGGCATGTTGCAAACAATTTCTAATTACTTCACTCTATTGTTAACCATTAAGAGCTAGTTGGCAGTAAAATTATAAATACAGGTGTTGTCACATTACACTATAATGAGAATTTTAATATTCATTTGTAAAGACTTTTTACATGAAAATGGGAATAGAATTAGTTTTATTGACAGTAAAAATACATTTTGAAAGCTTCCTAAATCATTACTGTATTTAGAAGTGAGGGGAGAAGGGATTTTATATGTCTATGAAAAAAGAAAAGTTCTATTATCATATATTTACTCATTACGTTTGGTTATAAATAAAACTAAGCAGTTGCATTTGACAAATGTTTGATATAACTCAGTAAGATTTCACTTCATTAGAACAATAGTCAGCCCAATATATATATTTACTTTTGTTTAGTTCTGCCATTACTAATAGAAGCCTATGATAAAACCTTTAGTCAAATTAAGTAGAGCCAAGTGAGAGTCTACATGTAATGCTAAACTTTCTATTTGATAATTTTCTTCTCTTACCTAATTTTATTTTTATTTTCTTACCCATCTCACCCCTTCTCCCCGCCAAGGTTGGTAGTTGGAGTGGTTCTCCATTCTTAAGACATGCTTTTTTTCCCTCGAGGCATTTAGTGTCGTGTCTGCCAGATTTCAGTGATGAACAGCGAATTGCTTTTAAAGTGGGCATTATGCCAGTTCAGCAGCACAATGGAAAACCAATCTTCCACCATTCTACTTTTGATGCTGTTATTGTAGCATTTTAGATAACTGCTGCCACAAAAAAAGATATGCTCAATTGCTACCAGTTAGTCAAGTTAAATCCAGAGTAGCATTAAAATTACTCTGAAAACTGTTTGTCAGAGGTCATGTGTTGACGGTAGCTATAGTACATAGGATAGATGTTCTGTTTTGTAGAATGATTTTTATTTATATTTTTTTTCTTTTTGCTTTATTATTACAGTGACTGACCAGCTCTCTAAATAGCCGTTCAGTACCTGTTTACTTATTGTCTCCACCTTAGTTTTGAAAAAATGTGTCAAACAAATGTTGAAAATTTCGTTAAAGTGCTGGAAATAGCAGGAGAGTAAGTTGCTGCTAGAGTGCTAGAGTTTGTACAGTGTAAGAGCAAAAGAGAAAGTGTGTGCATGAAAGAGCATAATTCTTTGGTTTCTGTAACAAGATTACTATTTTCTTTATCTTCAGTTGTCAATAACTGGGTTCACTTTTCTTGGTTTTTATAATGACACAAATGGGATTTATTTGCTCTCTTGTTCTCTTACCCCTCTATACCACCTCTCTTGCTTTCTACTGGCATTTCCTGGGAATAGGAAATTTGCTTTACTACTTGTAAAACAAATAGAAGCTACAGATAGCAAGTGTTGGTACTAGCTTGCTTTTTAGATGGAAGATAAAATAATTATACACATATTAGGTAAATTACTGTATACAGAGGAAGCATATTCTGATTGATTTAATAAATTATAATACACTGTAATAAAACAAGAAGACTGTGCAAAATGTTGGCTTTTGTCCATATGGGGCACACAAAGCATTGTTAGTAGAGAAAGATATATGTTATATTAGTAGGCCTAACGCTGATAACCTAGCCAATTCCTTTTCTATCATACTAAAAAAAAAAAAAGTCTGAACTGACTAAAGCCAGAATGGGGCTGAGGTCAATATCTTTGGGAACAATCTGGTAGACCAAAGCATAGAAGACTGCAGCTTAGAATAGAATAGAATAGTTAAAGAAGAAATAAAAATAGATAAATTGTGCATCCATGAAACTAAGAGAAAGGAGAAGGATATATGAAACCTGAATAAAGATAATCTAATTTTATAGGAGTGAAATTGATGAATACATGCAGAAAAGTGAAAATGTTAATTATTAATGAAAAAGCTAAGTATAAAATCTGAATCAGTGTTATCTAGTTTACTCTGAGATAGATCTGTAGGAAACCATAGACTGATGGACTGTTACATCCCAGTGAATACTAACAATAAAATAATCAAAAGTCTGTAGATGAAATCTGCAAATTCTGAATGAATGTGATCATGGGAAAAATATTCTGCTATGTGAAAGGAATGGAAATGTGGGAATGACAGGAGATAATATAGAAAATGTCATTGGTGCATTCAGAGGGCCTAAATAAATGAGAATGGTCACTGTAAATCTAAAATTGTTGATTTGACTAGTAAAATATTGAAAAGATTAATGAAGAATATGAAGATGATGAGAGTTTATAAATATGGGGCAGACCAATTTTAGTAGCATCAAGAATAAATCATGAAAAAAAATGTCTATGGAAGAAAAAGATGACTTCAGAAGAAGTACAAATCCTGTATAAAAAGTATTTGAACATAGCTTTTCCACTAGAAGTAATGGAAAGGGTGTGGAAAATACTTGAAAATGAATTTAAAGGAATTATATTTTAAAAAATCTATGGAAGAATAATATAAAAACTATGCTTGCTGGAATGAAGTAAAAGAAACTATACATGATAAAATGCACATAACAATACATAATGAAGAGAATAGTTCTTTTAAAAATATTATGAGGCAGGAATACTATTTAATGATTACAGAGAGGTATAATGTTGGAAAGAATATGATCTAGAGTGGAAGAAACAGTTAAAATTAAAAGAGACAGAAAGTACAGATTTATTTTGAAAGAAAGTGGGTGAAGAGAGTTGAGAAAGGAACTTTTAACAACCTGAGTGGAATTAAAAAAGAAAGTAATGAAATATTTTGGGATTTAATTGAAGTGAGAGAATTATAAAAACAATATTTTATAAATATTTACAAGAATAATACATCCAAAAAAGTGGAATTGAACCAACTAATATAATGTTAATATCCAGAAAGAAAATGATGAAAGGCAATTCAGAAATGCTGTGAGAATATTGAACAAAAATATAAAGCTTTAGATATTAATGATCTGGGAAAATGTTTAAAAGATTTGCAATGTGATTTAATTAATGTATGTGAGGCTAGCATCTGTACTTATTATTTTTATATACAAAAAATGCATCAAAAATTAATTTAGAATTGCAGAGATAAAACAAAATGAGATAGAACCAAGAATGAATGGATGATGACATAAAGTAGATTAAACAAAAGATTGTGCCTTTTAATAAAATGTGCTAGTCAAAAATGTGCTACCAGAATCTCAATGCAGCATAAAAGAAATGTATCAAAGTGGTTTCATCATTAAAAGTGAATAACTGTGGAATATATGTAAAAATAAATAGATCAAAAGAGTATTGGTTAGATGGGGTTGATAAGATCCTCAAAAGAAAAAAAACAGGCGTTTAATGAACATAAAGCCACCTATAAAATGATAACATTAGTTTGGTGGAAGCAAGAATGATTTAGATTAGAAGAAAAAATAACTACAGTAAGTCAGTTCATTTTCTTACAATGAGGTCGGACCCGTTATTTTATCAGCTTATTGCTTCTTACTCCTTCCTGTATAGAAATGTATATACAACACTTCTTATTCTAAAATGAAATAGCATAATGACTATTTATATGTCAAGTAAGAAAAAAAGAAAACTTTTAACAAATAATTTCTTCGCCAGATTGCCTTTAATATTACTCAGTATATTTTTTCAATGCCAATAGGAGGCAGACTGATATATTACTGGTTTTTTTAAAAAATATTTCTTCCTGTTTTTGTGAATGTTTTTGAATCTCAGCAGTAAATAAATAAAGAAGAATGAAAGTTCCAAAATTTCATTTGTCTGAACTCTCTAAATTATAAGGAAATATGTTCTGACTTCAGGTATAGACATCTATTTTTCTCCACAACAACATTGCTATTAATGTTAATTGATATTCCTATTAATTAAATATATATTCCCCTTCATCAAGTGTATGAAATTGTTTCCCATTGCTTGTTGTGTTCCTCTGTGTATTTTCTAAGCAGTAATACAACCCCAGATCACCACATGCAATGGATGCTTCACAGATAGATTCAGGCAGTATGGCCTAAATTTTTCAGTTGGAAATCTTCTGACATACTTATTGCACTGATTCCCAATCAAGTAGAAATTGCTCTTGTCACTGAAGATGACCTTGGCCCACTGTTTGTTGGTCCACTTGGCATAATTCTTGGCCCATGCACATCGATGAGAGCAGTGAGCATCTGTGAGCAAAGGTTTATTTCTACCCTGCAACCTTTGAGCCCTCTGGCAAGCAGTCAGCGATGCACTATGCTTGTGCATCACATGTTTCACCCCAAATTCTTGTAATCTGGGGTGAGGTGAGCTTCCTGTCAGCCATCGAAATGCGTTGCAGAGCCCAATCTTGCCGTTTTGTTGACTTTCTTGGTCTTCCAGAGCGGAGCATGTCATCAACTGAACCAGTTATTTGTTATTTTTCAACCACTCTGCTCACTGTGGTGCGATGGCATTTCACTCTCTTGGCTATTTCTGTACAGGAGTAACCCTCTTCTTGAAGCACAATGATGCGATGCCGCTGCTCAGTACTCGTAAAAGCAAAGGCCTTCATCCTTGCCCGCAGTCAGAGCTAAATTAAATTTCTTGATGCTTTTCATGCCTATTTATAGTCAGAGAGTATGGCAACATTGATTGGCTCATAGATTTAGCCTCTGTGACTTCCGGTGGCTCCGTGTAGCCTGAAGGGTGGCTCTTCTGAGGAGCTCCAGCCCCGAGATCGTGTTACACTGTTTGGACAGCGTATATCAACTGTCTGACAGTTTGATAACCCTTTCCTCAGGAGAAGAGGAAGGGGGGGAGCTGCTGAGCGTGGGCAGAGCTCCATTAACCCCCCCCAGAGATAATTCTGGGGTGTGGAAGGTGTGAGCCCCCCTGTAGCTTGGCACACTCTGTGCCCGGGACTCATTCTGCTTTACGCAGAAACAAAGGCTGACGACCACCCCTGCACAATGTTTGATTTACATCTGACCAAAAAGCAGGCAGAGCAAATATCGGAGAGTCTACAACTGTAGGTATACTTAAACTTTAGCTCCATTTTACAAAAGCTTCTTCTGTTAAATCTAACGAGACAGAAGGTAAAATGGCGCCGGAGTTTTGAAGGTGGAGCTGAACCGTAATTTAACAAACTACTACAGAGTTTAAGATCACTTAAAACAGCATTGATTTATTAACAAGTTACAAGAGCAATAATTGGAATAAGCGGTTTGTTTGGACTTAATAATTTGGTGGACGATAAGCTTAATTGAAGATTAGAAATGGCCTCAAAACAATTTAAAACAACAGTGACTTCAAAGAGTGCTGGTAGCTCTCCAGCCCTGACAAATAAATTACAGTCATTATTATCTCTCCCTCCTGCTCCTGCTGCAGAAGTGTTAACCCTGGACATGCTACAAAGAGTCTTAAAAGACACCTTAAAAGACCAGGCTGATGCTTTAGAACTTAAGATACAGGAAAATGTTTCAGCTGCCTTTAAGGAGGTCTCGGAGGAAATTTTGGGGATCAAAGAGCGAATCCAGATTCGCAACCAAGAGATAAAAGAAGATATTGTGGAAGCATTTAAAGGCTTGTCTGGCTATGTATCTTCATTGGATGATAAAGTGGAAGAAATTAACCAGTCTAATGTCAATTTAGTAAGTAAAGTTGAAGAAGTTCAAAACAAGGTTGATAATACAGAAGCAGAAATTACAATGCTACAATATAGACAGATGGAACTTGCTTTGAGAATAAGAGGCCCTAAAGAGAATAATCAAGAAAATCTGAAGGAGATTCTTTCAGAAGCCTTTGATCAAATTAGTAGGCCAACCGAGAGTGGACTATGACTGGCAAATAGACAAAATATACAGCGTTAATTCATGGATTGCCAGACAGAAACAACTACCAAGAGATATTGTAGTCTAATTTGCTACAAGGAATACAAGGAACCTGATACTACAAGAGTCATACAAAACCAAGTTGCACATTGCAGGCCAGGAGGTGCTAGTTTTGAAGGAAATTCCACCAAAAATGTTGAGATCCAGAAAAGGCTATGCATTCCTAGTGGACGAACTTAAAAACCGCCAGATACAATATAGATGGGAACCCCAGCCAGATTAGTGGTCAACTATCTGGGACAAAGATACCATCTTAACTCAGTTTGGAAGGCCAGAGATTTTTACAGCAACGTATTAAAGGCTGGTTACTCCTCATCTCCAGGATCTAGAGAGAGGGAGCAAGCAGGAGAGGCCAGACAGCAAGATGCCCAAGGATCATTGGAGGTGGCCCAAGTTTTGAATCTTCTGGTGGAATCAGAAGGAATTAAGGAGCAAAGACAAACGCGAGCGGCTACCAAACTCAAGGAACAAGAACTAAAGAAACAACAAGCCCAGACAATGGTTCAAGAAACCATAAATATCAACTCAGAAGCGGTGGGAGGAGCTAGACCAAAAATCAAACTATAGGATTTCCAGGTGGCTCTTAAAAAGCTTCAGGGAGCTAAAGATGACAATTAAATTTTTAACTTGGAATGTCAGTGGCTTAAACTCACCACAAAAAGGGAAAAAAATATACCACTATCTGAAACAATTTAAAAATGACGTAATTTGCCTGCAAGAAACACATATTAGAACAAATGACCAGAAATATTTGATGAATGCAAGATTGGGACATTTTGTAACCTCCGCTTCGGAGAAGAAAAATGATGTAGTTATAGACCTAAGAAAGGATATAAAGGCTGAACAAATTGAAGCAGACTTTCAAGGAAGATATATTGCAATTGAACTATTATTAGAAGGAAAAAAAGATACTTTTAATGGGAGTATATGCCCCTAATCAACAACAAGAAAAATTCTACAAGACGCTCCATACCAAGTTAATACAATGGGACTACAGATTGTGCATATTAATGGGTGACTGGAATGGAGTTTTGGATACCAAGAAAGATAAGAAGGGTCTTTTGCAAAATATTCAAACACGGGCAAAACTACCTAAGTCTTTTTTTGATATGATGGATGATTTGGAACTAAGAGACATCTGGCGGGAAAGGAATGCTAAAGAGCAGGACTTTACATTTTTTTCTGATAGACATCAATCTTTTTCTAGGATTAATTTTATACTAACTACAAATGATTTTCTTTCTAAGGTAAAGAAGACGAAGATATGTTCCAGAGCCTTAACAGACCATAACCCAGTCTAGATGGAATTGGAATATGGGAAGGAATCTAGAAGGAGCTGGAGGTTAAATGAAAATTTATTTAGATATGAGAAAAATGTCAATGAATGCAAAAAATTGCTGAGAGAATATTTTGTTTTTAATATGAACAAGGGAACATCTATGGGAATGGTTTGGGATGCAAGCAAAGCGTATATGAGAGGAGTTTTAATAAATTTAAATAAGCTATATAGACATAGACGGGGGGGAAAGGAACTAGAGGAAGAGATAAAGAAGAAAGAGCAGGAGTTAATATCCAACCCAGGTGATAAGAAGACAAAAGAGGCAATTACCTTACTACAAGCGCAATTTAATATGTTGATGTCAGACCAGGTGGCTACTAATTTGTTATATGCTAAAGACAATAGTTTTTGCAATGCAAATAAATGAGGCAGAAGGTTAGCATATATGATGAGGAAAAAACAAAAATCTTGCACTATAGAAAAAATAGACCATAAAGATAAAGAAGTTCATCAACAGGATATGATCAAAAAGGTTTTTTTAGAATTTTACACAAGATTGTACTCGGGTGATAAAATACAAGGTTTAGATAGAGATAGATACTTGGAGAAAGAAAAGATTTCTATAGTTAAAGATGAGCAAAGGGAGAGATTGAACCAACCAATAACTTCAGAGGAAATCCTCCAGGTAATTAAACAGTTAAAAGTTGGGAAAGCACCTGGTACAGATGGATTGACAGTGGTTTATTATAAAATTTACAATTAGAAATGGTAGAACCCTTTAAACAGGGGTGGGTTTCAGGCGGTTCGCGGCGGTCCCCACGAACCGGTTGGTCGGCTAACCTGGAAGTAAGTAAAGAAACGCCCGCCCGCGTTTCTTACCCGGTTTTGACGAGTTCTGCGCTTCCACGCATGCGCAGGACGCATATAGCGCCTGCGCGATCCTCCAGAAGCAGCTGGAGCATCGCACAGACGCTAGTACGCATGCGTGTACTGCGCGCGTGCACGAGGACGCCGCTGGCCCCGTTCCAACCAGTTCGGTTGGAACGGGGCAAGAAACCCACCCCTGCCTTTAAAGAATTATTTAACAGAATCCAATTAGAAGGAAGGGTACCTCCATCTTGGAGAACAGCTTTCATATCCCTGATTCCCAAAGAAAATCAAGATCTCAGCCAGCCAAAAAATTATAGGCCTATATCATTATTCAATACAGATTACAAAATTTTTGCTAAAATATTACCAAACAGGTTGATGTTAGTTACACAACAACTGATCCACAATGATCAAACTGGTTTTATACAAGGGAGACAAATGAGAAGTAATGTAAGACAAATTGTTAATATATTGGAGTATCTGGGAAAGAATAACCAAGTCCCCGCAGCGCTCATATTTCTGGACACAGAGAAAGCATTTGATCGAGTGAATTGGCAATTTCTAATGAAAATAATACAAAAGATGCAAATTGGAGAACATTTTATACAATCTATCAAGGCAATATACCAGAAACAAACAGCACAAATTATAGTTAATGGTAGTTTAACAGAACCTTTTAAAATTGAAAAAGGTACAAGACAGGGTTGTCCCCTATCTCCATTATTGTTCATTTTAACCCTGGAGTTATTGTTGAATAAAATACGGGGGTCAAATGATTTACAGAGAATTAAGATTAGACATCATGAATACAGATTACGAACATTTGCGGACAACTTGGTTGTAACTTTAATCTAACCAGGAAAATCTACTAAGGCCTTAATGAATATGATTAATCAATATGGTCAAGTATCTGGATTTAAAATAAATCTAGGCAAAACAAAGATGTTAGTTAAAAATATGAACACAAATCAAAGAGAAGAATTAGAAAGAATAATAGGATGTGAGATAGTAAAAAAGGTTAAATATTTAGGAGTTTATATTACAACCTCAAATGGGAAATTATATAAGTACAATTACGAACCATTATGGCATAGAATACAGGTAGAGATGAAAAAATGGGAAAAACTACAACTGTCTCTGTTGGGAAGGATAGCAGCAGTAAAATGAATGTTTGCCTAAGTTTCTATTTCTTTTTCAAATGATACCAATACTTTAAAAAGATGCAAATTTGGTAGACTGGCAGAAGAGTATTAATAAATTTGTCTGGGCAGGGAAGAAATTGAGAATAAAACTTAAAATAATGCAAGATGTACATGAGAGAGGAGGTTTGAAAATGCCAAATTTAAAATTATACTATGAAGCAGTAATTTTATCAATAATTAGTGATTGGATCAACTCAACGGAGGATAGAATACTGAACATTGAAGGGTATGATTTGGTATATGGTTGGCACGCTTATTTGATATATGATAAAAAGGTGGATAAGACTTTTAAAAGTCATATTTTAAGGAATGCTCTACTGCGTGTCTGGAAAAAATATCAATATAAATTAAATGACAAGATACCCCTGTGGGCAATTCCCAGACACGCAATAGAGAATATAAGCATAGAACAAAAACAGGATGTAACCACATATAGACAGCTTCTCACTTTAGAAAGAGGTATATTACAGCTAAAATCTCTGAATGTATTAAAAGAGGAAAGGGTAATTCAAACATGGTTTCAGTATGGTCAGTTACAAGCCAGATGGGAAAAAGACCAGAAAATTGGCATCACGCAGAATGAAGTCAATCTAATAAAACAAATTAGGGATCAAAATCCAAAGCATATAAAAAGGTTATATAATATATTGATAGAAATAGATTCTGAAACTGAATTAGTTAAAGACTGTATGATAAAGTGGGCACAAAATTTTGAAGAACCGATAAAGATGGATACAAGGGGAAAAGATATGGGTAAGGAACGTAAAATTTATGCAAGCCCAAAATCTGAGAGAGAACTTCTACAAGATGTTTTATAGATGGCACTTAGATCCTAAAAAATTGTCTTGTATGTATCCGAATTTACAACCTAAATGCTGGAGATGTGATTGTGTTAGCAATAGCAGTTAGCAATAGCAATAGCAGTTAGACATATACCGCTTCATAGGGCTTTCAGCCCTCTCTAAGCGGTTTACAGAGTCAGCATATTGCCCCCACAGTCTGGGTCCTCATTTCACCAACCTCGGAAAGATGGAAGGCTGAGTCAACCTTGAGCCGGTGAGATTTGAACCGCCGAACTGCAGATAGCAGTCAGCTGAAGTGGCCTGCAGTACTGCACTCTAACCACTGCGCCACCTCGGCTCCTATTGATGCTACGTATTACCATATATGGTGGACTTGTAAAAAGGTTAAAGCATTTTGGATAAAAAAAGATTTAGCCTCTGTGCATTTTGATTGGTCAGCCAAAGCTCACTGCTGATTGGCTACTTTCGATCCTAACATTCTCGAAAATTCAAGTTGTGTTTGTTTTAGCATATAAACTCACTCAAAAACTTAAAAAGACTGGTTATATTAATAAAAATTATGCATCTCAATCTGACTACAGAAATTTTCACCAAAGTACTAAATTTTGTGTGGTTTCTATGAGTGAGAAGTTAATTAAACATGTAAATACAGCTTAAAACTGAAAGTATCCAGGACTTTTTCACACCACTGTACATCATAAAACTGAATAATGCAGTTCTAAAGTACAACTAAATAAGAATCCAAGTTAAGAAGCACAGAGTACAATATGAATTGTGAAAACTCATCTAATCTTATTCGTTCCCATCCATATTAAGAATGTCATCAGAGGACAGACCCCGCAAGAAATAGATCCAGTTGAAAAGATCAGGAATAGGAAAACCATTGACAACAATGTCACTGTGCCGTAGTGAGATTTTGTATTCCCTTGAAAGAATAGTATCTCATGGTATGTTAACCATTATTTCGCATCTATAAAATGTTTTTTTTTTTTTTGCTAAGAGCCACAAATGCACTTTGGGCAAAAGCTGAATTTATATCTATCTATTCTATACTCTCCATATAGCATGTCAGTGATTTTTAAAAAAATCTACATTAACCCTGATTGTATTATACCACAAATGTTCATGCCACCCAAATATTTTTTTTTAATTTATCCATTTTTTTCCTTAAACATACATAGGTGCTTAATGAACTGTCTGAGTCATTTTAGATTTACAAAATAATAATAATAATTCTGATATTAATGATAATAGTTGAAATAATAATAATGATGATGATCAATTTATTATATGCTTAATACTAATAACAATAATAGTACTATTCAGGTGTATCTGATAATAGTCTTTCAACTTCTAACATTTGCATCTGCATGTTGATTGTAGTATATTATATAGCAATATACCTAGTAATATTTTCCCTTTTTCTAATTTCTACCTCTATTTTCTAACTCTTAATCAAGCAAATCTTATATTAAGAAGTATTCTACATCTATCCATCATCTCCCGCCCTTTTTCGTATTTCAACTCTTATTGATTTTTTTACCAATTCCCCATGCTCCTCCATTGGGATCTTGCATCTCCTTACTTCACTCTTTCATCACTCCTATGAGTTCTTTTTCTTTGTTCTCTTCTATATTTTGAGCTCTTAAAGCGTAGTTTGCCTGCTCCGTTTCAGAAATTTTTATTATCTCTTCCTCATCTTTATCTGTTTGTATCATTTGTTGATTTGTCTCCTCTGTTTCCTCCTCTACTCTTTCTTCTCTGTTTCTTGAATTTATTGTATATTTTTCGTTATTATTCGCGGAGAATTTCCTGATCTCTGACTACAGTCTGATGCTGGCTGAAGTAATTTTGTAAAAGATTGCAAGATATTTTTTTATGAATTGTGACTTTCTGACTATTACTTAAGTTGATCCATCTATCACAACTAAAAAAGAAGGAAGAAGGCCACATGTATGTGTGTAAAAATAATGATTTCAGAAAGTTGAGAATCTGAATAATATTTGAACAATGACACTGATCAATTTGTTCTCGGAAGTTACAGTAATATTGCAAGTTTATTTTCTTACTGTGGACTTTTGTTGAGGTTTCCCATTATCTAATAACAAAAATATGCAAAAAGTCCATACCTTCTACTAAATTATAAGGAACATGAGCTTCAGACTGGCTGTTGAAGTAGCACAGTTAAAAATGTATATAGCAATCTTGAATTTTTAAACAACTGGTCCAAACAAAGTATAATACTTTAGATGCTTCTCCCGATAAACTGAGCCATTATGTATAAAAAGTTCCAGATAGCTTAGATATACTGTACATCATGGATGTCAAATTTGCGGCATCATGTTGCTGTCACATGACATATAATGACTTTTTTCCCCTTCACAGAGCTAGGATGGGTGTGGCCTGCAGGTGGCACCCCTGGTACATCATGCACTTGTACTGGTATCACATGGAATTCTTCCTTCTACAGTATAAAAATCCTAAAGTGGCTCTAATTTTCTGAAAATGTACTAAATTAAAAAAATCATTATGAGATGACTTTATATACAAGATTATATATCATATAATGTATGAAACTGCTTTAGAATATTAAAACATAGTCCCAGAAAATAAAACATGCAATAATTATTTTGTTACAAACAGACCTATATCAGATTATTTTTTAAGGTAATAAAAATAATCTTTGGTAAATATACCATGAGGAAATTAGATCTGCTGCAGATTATTTTACCATAAGCCATGTATTTTGTTAAATAGTTTCATTATGCTGTTAATAAACCAATTTTAAAAAGATAAATGTATAAATGGTTTCATGTATGAGTTCAGAGATTAAAAATCAACAATTTGTTGGGATGCTGGTGTCAGGCTTCCGACCGATGCCCTAATTAAATAATGAGCCTGAGGCCAAGCTTCAAAGGAAATCCAGTTATTTATTAGGAGCTTCATGTCAGCACAAATCAAATGGAGCCAACTCTGAGCTCACTTAATTCACGCTTTGGCTCGGACCCTGTTTCTTCATCCCAAAGCAATTTCGTGGGTCATAGAAATCACTCCCTCCGGCCACTGTGGGTTCCCATAGAGATAACCTTGACGCCGCCAGCTGGAATGTGCTTTGTTTTGACTGAAATCCAAGTTCCTTGAGGCAGCTGTGAGGTTCGATTCCCCATCCACCTTGCCCATGGCAACACGAGAGCAGGTCAGGGATGTTTTGTGAGTTGACATTTGGCTTCCCTCACTTTCTGAAGGGGACCTGTGCAAAGCAAAGACAGTTTGAGTACAGGTATAGATTTTAGGGGTACGAAACTCCCCCCCTGGCTTGTTTGGATTGTCTTTGTGGAGTTTAGCTATAAGGCAGTCAGCTTGGATGTTTCTACTCTTTACCCAAGATGCCTCTGATAAGGGATAGTTCTTCCACTTGATTAGGTATTGGAGCTGTCTCCTGTGCCACCTCGAGTCAAGGAATGGTTGCTCCTCAAAATGGGTTTGGTCCACTTTGACCACTGGATCTGGAGGCTCATGGGGTAGACCATGGGTTTTAAGAGGCTGCTATGGAATACTGGGTGTATCTTCCCTAGTAGTCGGGCAATTTAAATTGCTCCGTGACCAGATTGATAATCTTCACTGTGGGGAATGGTCCCAGTTTCTTACTGGGGAGTTTTAACCTCAAGTATTTTGTGGCGAGGTAGACCCGCAGCTGGAATGGTCATTCTGGGGCTCAGTGTTTGTCTGCCTGTTTCTTATAGGTCTGTGCTGCTTTAGCTAGCACCTTCTTTATATTTTCCCATGCTGCTTTTAGTGTCAACAGCCAGTCTGTCAAACTGATTGAGGAAGGGGGATCCTTTGGGTATACTGGCATTGGGACAAAGTCCATGCTGCTCACTACTTTGAACAGAGTTAATCCCGTGCTACTGTGAACAGCATTATTGTATGCCACCTTAGCAAAAGACAAGAGGTCTACCATGGCATTCAAATATTCTTCTCCCCCCCCCCGCCATTGGTAGCCAGATGAAAAACTGAGCTAAGACCCTTGGACGACCCAATAGACCGCAGGAACTCCCTCCAGAACTTAGCCGTGAACTAGACCCCTCTGTCTGAGATGATTCTTCGTGGTACTCCATGCAGCGGTAGATGTGTTCAGGAACAATTTGGCTAACTAGTGAGCTGAGACTAGTCCACTGCAGGGTACGAAGTGTGTCTGCTTGGAGAATAAGTCAATCACTGTCCAGATCACCATGTTCCCCCCCCCCTCTCTTTAGCAAGTCCACTATAAAGTCCATTGCAATTTCCTCCCATGGCCTTGTTGACTCTGCCACAAGTTGCAGCATTTGAGGTGGGGGGTATTCCCTGGTTGTTTTTTCATAGTGGCGGAAATGGTGTAATTTTTCATATAACTGTCAATGTCTTTTTTCATGCTGGGCCACCAGAACTGCCTCCACTCTAAGTGTAAAGTCTTTAGGAACCCAAAGTGGCCTGCTGATATGATATCATGGCTCCTTTTGAAGATTAAGGTGTTTAGGGACTCTGGAACATAGAATTTTGTCCCCTTCCACACTAGGTCATCCTTTTTTGACAAGATGTATTGGCTGTCATGGAACCAGGGGTCTGCTAACAGTTCGGTTTTGAGTTTCGTGGTTAGCTCACTTGCCGTTTGGTCTTCCCAATCGCAGTGTTGTCACTTGGGCTGCTGTTGGGGCAGGGGGGGTGATAGCGTCTACTACCTCCTCCCGTTCACATTTGTACTGGGGCATGCTGGAGAGGGCATCAGCTAGGAAATCCCGGGGAAGTGTTTTAGCACAGAATTGAATTGGTTAAAATATTGAACCCAGCCCATTTGTTTGGGTAATCATTTCTGCGGAGTCCTAAGGGCCTCTAGATTTTTGTGATCAGTCCTGACTTCAAACGGATTCTCCCTCCCCCCTTTTGTATGTATGTATGTATGTATGTATGTATGTATGTGTGTATGTATGTATGTATGTATTGTAAATAAACCACTGTTTGAAAGAAAAAACCTCTTTGTACTGTAATATGCTCCTGGGTTGTTTCAAAATAATAGTCACACAGTGTGCACACTCTGACAGGTTATGGGCCCAGTCCAGAGAGAAGGTCAGAGTGACTAGGGAAACCAGAGAGAAGAGAAACCCAGTGAGAGCTTGCACCAGAGCCAGAGTGGCTGTCCATCGTGGTTTGTTAGTGGTTGTGAAAGAAAGCAGGCAAAATTGCCTCTGTCAGCATAATGGGAGGTTTCTTGGTTTCTCGGCTGAATGAGACAAACTACCTCTCCAGGAGTGTGAAGATAGAGATGTACCTGAGAAGAGAGGAGTTGTGGATGATAGTTTCTAATCCACCAGCAGCCCTGGATGAAGGCATAATTCTCGCTTTACACAACAGTCAGCTGATACACGTGAGGGGTTTCCAGTCTGTGAAAGAGTGCTGGGAGGCTTTGCGCAGTGTATATGTTAGACACTGGGCAGTAAACTGTTGCTGACAAGATGTATAAAGCACAGCTGAAGCCGGGGGAAAGCATGTCTACACCTTTGCAGTCTATGAGAAAGACATTCCTTGCGTTAGAGGACAGGAATGACGTTTACTGAGGCACAGGTGTATGTGGTGCTCAATTCATTGGACAGTTCATGAGACATTCTTGTATAGCTTAGAGTCCATGCAAGAGGGGAGTTAACCATGATGTATTTGACTGGTTGATTGTTGGTGGAAGAACAGAAACAGCTGGAGAGGCAACCAGGAAAAAAGGAGATAATGCTCATCACAGGCCAACATTTCCAACAACCCAGGATGCTGGCAGAACAACCGAGATAGTTTACACAGTGAAGAGATGCTATACATGTGGTTCAATAGAGCATCTCCAGAGACACTGACTTGAGAGGAGAAACAGAGGAGCAGCGAGACAAGGTCATAGGGTTACTCAACACATGACAGGTGGTTCTCCAGCATTGTTTTCCCTGGCAGCAACAGCGTCTGAAAACACTAGGAACACTTGGTTGTTAGACAGTGAAGCGAGTCAGCATATTGCTAATAATCCACAAATGTTTTCTGGCTTAAGACCAGCTAAGCAAACGTGTTAATTTAGCTAATGGTCAAAGAGCTGCTGTGAAAGGTAATGTTTATGTACCGGAGATAGGAGAAACATTATACAATGTCCTATATGTACCTGCATTAGATCATAATCTGTTGAGTGTGTCCAGATTAGACAGTCAAGGTTATGAAATACTATTTGCAGGAGGAGAGTACTCTATCAGGAAAGGTGGAAGGATACGTGCATGAGGAGGTAAGAAGGATGGCCTGTATGTTCTAGGAAGGCATGAGAATAGTTGTGCACATAATCTGTCAACTACAAAAATCTTAACACTGTGTGCATGGAAAATGTATACCCCCTCTCTCTGATGAAGGATATGCTAGCCCAATTGGGTAAAGGGAAGATCTTCACGAAATTGGACCTAAAGGAGGCCTACTATAAAGTCAGAATCAAAGAGGGAGATGAATGGAAAACTGCTTTCAACTGCCCACTCGGGTGTTTTCAATTCAGAGTACTCCCATTTCGCTTACAGGGGGCGCCAACTGTTTTCATGCAATTAATAAATGAAGTTTTACATGAACACCTGTACAAGGGCATGATGGTCTACCTTGACGACGTCCTTATCTACACGGAAACACATGATGAACACGTGACTTTAGTACGATCAGTACTCAAGAAACTCCGGGCGGCAGAACTTTATGCCAAATTTCTAAATGTGAATTTCAATTTATCCCCTCGTTTGCCAGCATTGCTCTGCCCATTACAAATCTCCTAAATTCAAAAGGGTAGGCCAAGCCCAGATCGGGTAAGCCTTTGAATTGGGCTATGTAGTGTCAAGCCGCTTTTGAAAAATTAAAGCAACTCTTTGCAGCTGAACCCGTTTTGAAGCAGGAGGCCCCATTTATCATTCAAGCTGATGCCAGTAATGTGGCTGTGAGGCAGTATTACTTCAAACTAACGCTGATGGAAAATTGCAGCCATGCGCTTACACCTCTTGCAAACTGACAGAGACAGAGAGACGATGGGCTATATGGGAAAAGGAAGCTTTTGCAGTCAGATGGACTTTGATGACTTGGCGACATTTCCTAGAAGGGGTGAAACACCCTTTTGAAGTATGGACTGATCATAAAAATTAGGAAGCATTGAACACCCCACATAAGCTAACTCCTAAACAGGTGTGTTGGGTGCAACATTTCAACCGTTTCAACTTTACCCTCAAGTACATTCCAGGGGGGAAGAACTTCATGGCTGATGCTTTGTCTAGGCTTCCCCAATACAACAGCTCTAAGCAGAGCGTAATTCACCCAGTCATCCCAGCAAAAGTCTAGCTGCCCTGATGATTACTAGAAGCCAAGGCATTTCCAATTTAGAGGTCACTACGGACCTCATGTGCAAACTCAAGGAAGGCTTGAGTGATGACTGGTTCAAGGAACATTCAAACGAATGTACTATGAAGGATGGACTGGCTTGGGTAGGGGCTAAACTATATGTTCCTGCTAACCTGAAAACTATTGTTCTTCAATGGGCCCACAATTTGAGAATGGCAGGCCATTGTGCATTTGTAAAGACTTTACATCTGGTTAAGAGGCAATTTTGATGGCCTTCATTGAAAAAAGACATTGAGTCCTACATAGCCCGGTGTCCCGTTTGTGCTGCCACAAAGCGACCACAGGGAAAACTGCAGGGCATTCTCCAAGGTGTGGCCCGCCCTGAGGCCCCATGGAAGGAGATATCAATGGACTTCATTGTCGAATTGCCAGAGTCTAGGAAATACCATGATTTGGGTAATCACCAACCTGTTTTCCAAACAAGTTCATTTTGTACCCTGTTCCAAAATCCCATCAGCTAAGTCATTAGCTAAGTTGTTTATTTCACATGTATACCGGTTACATGGAGTGCCTGAACACATAATTTCGAATAGTGGGGTCCAGTTCACCTCCCTCTTCTGGAAGCGGTTCTGAAATTAATTGGCTCTGCCCAGAGGCTAAGCTCCGCCCAACCATCCTCAGACTAATGGGGCTTGTGAATGGACTAATTCTGTTTTGGAACAGTACCTCCGGTGTTTGATCAATTATCAGCAGGATAACTGAGCTGAACTGTTACCATATGCTGAGGTGGCATACAACAACTCTGTGCACACCAGTACTGGCTTGATCCCTTTTAGAGTTGTGTTTGGGCAGGATTTTGTACCAATTCCTGAGTTGCCTTGAGAAAAAGTGCAAATTTTGTCCGTCTCTGAGTGGAGTGACCAGCTTTGCCAAATTTGGCCCATGACCAGCAAGGTGTTTGGAGGCTGCTCACTGGGCGCACAAGAAACAGGCTGACAAAAAGAGGGTGAAGCAAAGGGAGTGCAAAGTAGGGGCTCAAGTGTTTTTTTGTCCACCAAGTTTCTACAAACCACCCAGAAATCAAAGAAACTGGGGCCGAAGTATGTCGGTCCGTTCCCTATTATGAAAATCATTAATCATGTTTCTGTAGGATTGGAATTACCAAAGCATCTTCAGTGGATTTATCCTGTGTTTCATGTAAACCTGTTGAAGCCGGAGCACACTTCTTCTTTTCGTGTGCCCCTACCTGCACCCCCTGCCCCTCTTCTTACTGAGGGAGAGCAACATTTTCAGGTTAAGGAAATCTTGGACTCCAGGAAGCATAGGAATCGAATTCAATATCTAGTATCCTGGAAGCACCCCCCCCCAGGCTGAGTAGATTGATAAATCTCATGTTAGAGCTCCTAGATATATTGATATGTATGATTTCATGCACTTTTGCCTCAGATCTTGCTTTACTTAGCTGCTATCTTTTCATAACCAGTAAAAGTACTCTTAATTCTGCAAAATGGAATTAAGTGGTTTCTTTCTTGGTTGCTGAGGGGCTGAGGGAGGCCAGCTTGACAGATAGCTTACCAGATGGTCGTCATCTGAATCGGTTTCACTTTCCCCTGATGGAGAGAAGGTTCTTCTTCCCTCAGAAGTGGGGGGAATTCTGCAACTGGTTCCACCCCTTTCACAGCAATGTCCTTCTGTTTCCCAGGTTGTTTGTCTGGCTTCCTCTCCCCTGCAGCAGGGGGCTTTGGGCCAATCTTGGAGTGACAATTTGCTGCCCGGTGCCCCTCCTTTCCACAATGGAAGCAGATGGTAGCCCGGGGCTTGCTTGTAGACCACCTTTTTCCTCCTTTTGGAGTTCCTTTGGTGGGGCGGGAGGGGGATTTTTCTTTTTTTCAGTGTCTTTGCAGTACTTTTCCCTGGCTAGATCGATCTCCACATCTGCTGCTAATTCGTACCAGTGTTGCAGGTGTTGGGGGGGGCTGTTAACATGGTTCTGGTATATATCTTTGTTCAGGCCATCCATAAAACTGTCCATTAAAACTTCTTCCGACCAGACTCATATATAAATGGATAGTTCACGAAACTCTTGGATGTATTCAGCCCCTGGATTCTTTCCCTGAGTAGGGGTTTTTATTTTAGTTCTGGCCTTTCGCTCGGTGAACAGGTCATCACAGCGTTTTCTCAGAGTGGCCATAAACCTATTATAGTCTCTCAGCAGGGGGGAGTCATCGTTATGCAGAGCAACCATCCATGCCGGCGCCTTGTTCTCCAACACCATGGTAACAGCTCTTACCTTGGCTTCTTCTGTGGGGAGATCCTCTCTGAACTGTTGCATGAAATTCCAGACCTGGACCAAGAAAAATCCTAGTTCCTTTGGGTCACCTCCAAATTTCATGCCAAGTGGAGGAAGTTTTGCCATCTGGCGTCTGCAGGGGGGCTCCTCCTCTTGGAAGGGCTCTCGCGGCTGCTGCTGCTGGGGCTCCCCATTCTGATCAGCTCCACTGTCTGCCCCCAGGGCCCCCCTTGGGTGAGGCAGGTCTTCTGCAGATCTCTCTTCTAGATCAGGGGAATCAGCTTCTCTTTCGGACCTGCTCTTGCAAAAGTGTCATCTCTCCCAAGCCTCCTGGAAGAGTTTCATAGTGTGGGACATCATGAAATCCTCTTCTTTGGCTTCCTGCCAGGCAGCTGCCGGTCGCCGATGTCACCTTGTTGTAATTCCAGGCAGAATTTCCTCAGGGTCAGACTTCTGTCCCACTCCCAATGACCACCTGGGGCGGACGGACCTTTCCTCCAAATTCAGTTCCGCCATCCGCTCCATCTCCAAGGCCCATGAGGATCCAGCCGCCCCCATGTCGTCCTCCTGGTTGCTGCCTGAGTTGGACATTCCTTTGAAGGTTTTGGTTTTATTACACTCCCCTCGAAAGGTGCTAGCTCCGGGATGAGTGCAAAAGTGAGGCCTTGCTTAATGTCAAGCCGGCCTCCTTCAGCAACCAAGAAAGAAACCACTTAACTCCATTTTGCAGAATTAAGAGTACTTTTACTGGTTATGAAAAGATAGCAGCTAAGTAAAGCAAGGTCTGAGGCAAAAGCACATGGAATCATACATATTAATATTTGTCCAATCTCCTCCCCCCCCCCCAGTAATCCCCATCCAATTGTCCAATCTGCAAATCCCTTGGGTGTCATGTGGGTTGCATCTCCAAGAAGCATCATCAGATTGGTATGCAGGACAGTTGGCCTTGACCAACTCTAAACACCAGCCATCAGCATGCGCAGTAAATGGTGAAAACAAAACTCCCTCTTAACATGCTCTCCTGTACCAAATATTCCCCTCCCAAATGCCAGGCCTCCCCTCTCCGTTTCAATGGCAGCCGAAAGCGAATAGCGAAACAGAGGCTGACATAATCATATTAATGCTCCCACACATGACAATTGTGTACATTTGTTGCATAGGGGAGTGGAGCATGCGAGTTTTAGAGGACTGCAGAAGATGCCAGACCTAGCTAAGTGGCATAAGCCATAGCAAAAGCCAAAGCAATGCAAGATGTATTTAGACTGTGCTGTTTGTAAGGAGGCAAAATACAGGTGTATCCTGTGAGTAGAAAAAACTCAAGGTAAACAAACAGTGTTATACCTAGGAGACCTGAATGGTGTAATAAAGGTATACCACCTGAGCAGTTCACAGCTAGTGGGGTTAGAGTAGGTTGTATTCATAATGAATCCCATATGCACCAAAAAATAGAGTCGTGGTCATTGCCTAAGGAACAACAAGATAAATGGAGGAAGCTGAAGTTAAAGAGAATGACAGGCAGGCAGATAAACCAAAGTGAGGAAACTTAGCTAGTGAAAAAAGAAAGTAAAGGTATCCAGCCAAGAGATGGTAAACAGGATGTAATGGAGATTAATGAGACAGTGGGTCAGTAGATAATGGAATTAGGAGTATGTCCAGCAGCAATAGTAGTAATGGTATTAGTAGTGATTGTAGCAATGAGAGTAGGAACCAAAGCAGGAGGAAATGATATAATGGAAAAAGAAAGCATAATGAATATGTTAAAGCATTCAGCTGTTCAGCTTTAAATGGAGAGAGTGTTATGGTAATGATGGTTTAGTAGCTGACCAACTGCTGTAAGGCTGTAAACTGAGATGATGCAATGAGAATGAGTCAGCAGGATTATCACTTTAAGAGGCTGTCTATATAAGAGAAGCCCTGTGAGGGTTAGGCTATTTCTTTGGAGTAGCACTGCTCCTACTGCCACGTTGCTGGCTTGGATGATGAAGGGTTGTTTGGGGTCAAGATGCTTCAGCATCAGTTCCTTTGCAAAAACATCTTTTAGTGTTTTGAATGCCTTTTGGCAGGTTAGGTCCCACTGTAGGGGTTGTCCCAGGCAGGGCTTCATCTCTGCGCCTCCTGTCTTTAGGAGTTCTGTCATGGGTTTGGCAATCTTTTGAAGGAGGGGATGAATTACCTGTAAAACTTCGTAGTTGTCTGCTGGGGCTGCCAGCCTAGGATGGCTTGTACTTTGGCTGGGTCCATCTCTATGCCCTCATTTGATACTCGGTAGCCCAAATAGTCTAGCTATTCACGGTGAATTTCGCATTTTGACAGCTTGACATATAGGTTTGCCACCAGAGGTTTTTCCAGTACCTGGTGGACTAGGTATGTGACCCTCCATGGTCTTGGTGTGAATGAAGATGTTGTCCAGGTAGACCAGGACCCCCCTATAGATGTGCTCATGCAGCATCTCATTTGTTAACTGCATAAACACTGTTGGTGGGCCCTGCAATCCGAAAGGCATTACTTTGAATTGGAACCTCCCTAGCGGGCAGTTGAATGCTGTTTTCCATTCATCTCCTTCCCTGATGCAGACTCAGTAGTATGCTTCTCTGAGGTCTAATTTAGTAAATTAGCCTTTGGCTAGCTGAGACAGCATATTCTTCATGAGAGGTGGGGTTGTGTACACACACACAAAGTCCGTGCATAATCTCATAGATTTTTTTTTCTTTAAATAGAACTGGGACTGGGACTCATGGCTGGCTCGATGAACCCTGTTGCTAGGTTTTTGTCTATGTATTTGTGCATTTTTTGCATTTCCCGGGACGTCATGGCAAACAGTTTGGGTTTGGATAGTTTTGTCCCAGGGATGATTTCGATGGCGCAGTGGGTCTCATGGGGTGGGGGGGTAGGATGTCACACTCACCCTCACTTCCACACTTTCTGATATTCTATGGGGATCTGTTCCACCTCTGGGGTTTTGTCAGAAGTGGCTGCCAATAGTTCTGATGGGGCCTTTGGGGGAGGGTTCCTACTTGGGCAATGTTTCTACTTGCTGGTGCAGGAGAAGTTGAGGTCCTCTAACTATCTTCAGCCTCCGGGTGCCCCATTCCCACCAGATTTCCAGCCCCTACTTGTCTAGCCAGGAGAGACTGTGTCTGTCATTTTGGGGGCTATTACAAATTGAAATGCTTCCCAATGATTTGCTAGCTCTAGGCGTATAGAGAGGACGAAGGAATAGATCGGTTCACTCATCATCAGATCATCTTCACCATCATCCTCACTAAGGGTCTGGCGATTGATCATTGTTGGCTGGAGTTCCCCCCTCTTCGACTGGGTTAGGAGGGACCTTTATGGCCTGGAGGGCTTTTCAGGACGTGTTGGTGGCACACCTGGGGCCTCATTCCAGTTGCACCCTGGGTGGTGACTCTGGCTTAGTTTTTGGAGCTAGGTTTGCACATGCCAAGGCAATGTGACCCATTCCTTTGCATCTGTAGCATTTCAACTGGCTTCATGAGTGGCCTTATTTGGGGGCCAGCTGTGCTGCTGCAACCTCCTGTCGGCCAGATGGTCTCCAGTCTGGTTGGCCTCCCTCCTTGGGAGGCCATTGCTCCTGCTGCCCTAATTAAATAATGAGCCTCAGGCCAAGCTTCAAAGGAAATCCAGTTATTTATTAGGAGTTTCATGTCAGCACAGACCAAATGGAGCCAACTCTGACTTCACTTAATTCGCGCTTTAACTCTGACCCTATTTCCTCCCCCCCCCCATCAGCCACATTTCCCAACGAAGCAATTTTACAGGTTGTAGAAGTTGCTCCCTCCAGCAACTGTGGGTTCCTGTGGAGATAACCTTGATTCCCCCCCCAGCTGAATGTGCTTTGTTTTGATTGAAATGCTAATTCCTTGATGTGAGGTTCGATTCCCCATCACCTTTGCCTATGGCATCTCGAGAACAGGTCAGGGATCTTCATGAGTTGACAGCTGGTTTGATAAGAGAACCTTAATATAAGCTTAACTTATATTACACGCCACAAAAGAAGATTGCATAAATTTGACTTATTTCAACTGTGTTAATACGTACCATGTACCTCTGTGTTGGTGGATGTGAATAAATGTATTTTCCTAAAATTGGAAATCTTAGTTTGCCTAAAGCACTGAAAGCTTGCATGGACTAAGACTGGACTACTTCAGCACCAATCTATGCCGATAGTTGTTATCCTTACTGATTATAGAGAATGCTACAACTAAAGTGGTTAACCATGTCTACACCGTCTTCATTTTATTAAAGAGCATTATGAGCAATTGACAAAAGGCATGAAGGGTGGCATGAGTTCCTGTGATGATGGCTACAGTATGAGGAAGATTCTGGCTTGAAATATATATTAAAAAATAATAATAATAAAGAGCATAAATTAACAAATTGATTAAATAAATTGTGTTAGGGTTGTAAAACAAAAGGGAAGGATGTAAGCAAATGAAGATAGTGTACCTATGGGCTTGTTGATCACATATAGCCTTGAAGGTATAAAGTTAATTGTAAATGAAAAAGCTAAAATGTATACCAAAAAGTGTATTTTACTGAATTATTGGTATTTATAGGAATCCATAGTTTAGTGATAGTTGCATATTAGACACTGGTAGATGAGAGAATTAAAATGTTTTTGCGAGAAAATATGCAATATTCCAATACAGAGGGAAAGTTATTTGGCTAGGTAATACAAGCGGATGGGTGGGAAAAGGGTAAGGGTAATAAACAATGGACAAACAGAAACTAACAATAGAAACTGCTTGCTGGTTTTCGCTTTAGAAATATCTGCTTCTTTTGAATACTTAGACACTTGAATGTGCATGTGATATGTTCACATTATTATTTATTAAATTTGTTTGTTGTCCATCTCGCTACAAGGCAAATCTGGACAGCTTACAATATTATACATGGCAATGAAATGTACATAGGTATAAAAGGATGATTGATTTGATTGTTTATGATGAAACATACAAGAATAATATAAACACTGAATGCAAAGACCATTGAGTAGTTTCATAAGTAGATTTTGGAGGGAAATAGTCATGGAAAGAAAAGAAAGACATGAATTAATGTAGAATGAAAGTAGAAAGATTGTTGGAAAAGCATACCTATTGTATGAAAATGTATTAAAAGATGGATTAGTCTCCCAAGAGAATTGGGTATGGGAAAGGCGGGTGAAAACTGTGTGGAACAAAGTGAAAATAATTACTTTACATTGTGCCACAAAAGTGAGTGGTGTTAGGCTAATAAAAATGGGGGGAAAAGCCATTCATAAATTGTTTTAGGACTGAGAAGGGAAAAATGAAGTTGCATGATATTCTGCAGTTTAATATATTTATAAGTAAATATAAAAATGCTTTACCACATTAGAGGTATATTTGTTGTAGGTGTGTGTGTACATTTTTACGCACATGATTCTGAGCTGTTGACTAAAACATGAATAATTTGAAGCCAATTTTAGATAGAGAATCTAATGAAAAAATAGAATGGATATGAAAATGTACTGTATGTTTGTAGCAAAATAAGATAAACAGCTGAGTGTCTGAGCATGTTTCTCCTGATTTGGGACATGTCATCAAAGTAAATTGATGGTGATAGGAATTGGATATTTAAGTATGGGGGAAGATAAAGTGAAGAATGTATGAGTGCTGAATACACGTGGATGAAATAGAAAAGTAAATGATCAATATAAAAATTCTGCTGAAATAATTTTGTCATAGGGAGAATGAATGAGAATGAACTTTTTAGGCACTTCCGGGGATGATGTCACTGCAGAGCCTGATTTTTCGTGCCTGGAGGCTCCTAGAGGCAGACCTTCGCCTTGGAGGGGCCAGCAATAGAGAGGGGAAGCTTGAAAGATAACAGGGAGAGGTGCAATCCACTGTTATAGTAGGAGAAACCCCTCAAATCAGGTGCGGAAGAAACCGGCCTTTATGTCTGGATCCAGAGGCGTGACAGCCTAATTAATGGCAAAGGAAGTGAGAAGAGGGAAGCAGCTGGAAGTATCGGTAGAGTTCAAGGAGTTGGAGTGAAGTACCGATGTGACTCTCAGGAAGTGTGAAACGTACAGACTGGCGAGTGAGTGAGTCTCCAAGTTGGGGGAAAAAGTGGCACCTTAGTGGTGGGAGCAGGACTTTGTGAAGACAGTATTAATATCGAGAGAAGGAATGGAGGGAGTGTATTGACAGCTTGAGCCAGTGTGCTGCTGGAGAATTATTACAGGCAGAAGGAACACGAACTGAGATTGTGACTAGACTTTGGCTTGCAGAAAAGGAAAAGAATAACTACAAGAAGCTTCTACCTGAGAAGAAGACGGTGGTGATTTCAATTGGTAGGGGAAGTGAATTAACTGTGACAGTGACTGTGCTAAATAGACGGAAGGCAACATCTTGGACATAAAGGGAGGAGGATCTGATGCAACAGTAAGAACAGGAAAACAGACTTTCTAAGTGTCTGGAAATTTGTTCAATCTAAGCAAATTTGACATAACTATATAAAATCCTATACAGATATTATCGTATAGCTGTTCACTTAGAATTAGATTTGGAACTTTATATATTATACTTTAATGAAATATATATTTATATTTATATAATATTTATATATCCTATATATTTTATAGTGTAAATAATCAATTTAATAATCAATTTATACACACACATACACACACCTAAAGCATTAAGCCTTTGATATAAGTATTATTCTTTGTATGGGTATACATTAAATGTAATATTTATAACTTTTATATTCCCAATAATTAAAAAAACAACTAGATTAAGATTGGTATTACTGTTTATAGTAGTTAGAACTGTTAGATTATTATTAGATTATTAACAGTAAATTACAATATATTGTAGGGCATTGACTGTATTATAGTATAGAGCATTTTATATTGTGGTCACTAACATAAGTAGTGAAATGGCTATAAGAACATTGAGGAAGTGAGGTAGAGGCAAAAAGAAAGATCGAGAAGGGGAACAAAAAACGGTGGATATATGGTACTGTGGAAAAACTTTTAAAAACATTAAAATGATGAGTACAACCACCACAGTTACAAAAATAGGGGGAAAGAAAACAACTTCAATGATAGCATCCCTGTCAGGACCACATTCTGTGGAAAGTATGCTAGGAGGTGAGAAGTGAGGCTCCACTATGAATTTACAGAGCATGCAATCAACACTAACATTAATTCAGGAGACGATTAAAAATATGCAGGAGGTAATGACAACAAATGACAAAAGAAGAAATTAAGAGTGATATGAGAGAGATGGGAGGAGAGATGTGCAAATTAGATGATAAAATTGGTACAGTGCAGGAAATGATAACACAAAATGAACAAAAAATAAATATAGTTGAAGCCAGAACGGAACAAACGGAAAAGAAAGTAGATAAAACAAAAAGTAAAATGATGGCAGCAAATAAAGAATTGGAAGTGGCCATAATAAATTTAGAAATGGAGAAAACAATGTTTTAATCTTAGATTCCAAAGTATAGCAGAAAATAAGGAGAAACTCCCAAAATTAATGGCAGAACTCTTGGCTGAACCCCTGCCAAAAAATAAGCTAGAAGTGGAAAACGAGTTGGACAAAGTGTATAGGATCCACACAAATTATGCATGCAGACACAAACTCCCAAGAGAGATTTACAAGAAAAAAGATAAGAGACGATGTCTTCAACAAAACAAGAGAGGAGCCTCTGGTTTATAAAGGAAAAGAAATCATAAAATTAAAGCAGATACCAAAACAAATAAGGGAATAGAGAAGAAGCTACCACTTCCTATCGACCCAACTGCTCAAATACAGAATGATGCTTATATGGTTCATCCCAGAGGGGATGCTAATAACCTGGCAGGAAAAAAAAAAATCCATATTGATTTTCTGGAGAAGGCACAAGAGTTTTATAATCATTATATAATTGGAGAGGACAAGCAAGATAGTAGAGAGGAAGCAAAAAATAAGAGGAAGAACAGACATCAGAGGAAAAACATATGGAGCATGATATAAGGGACCAAAGGGAAACAGAACAACAGGAGAAAGAAGGAGCTAGGATAAGAACACAAACCGAGACAAGAATGAAGAGAGGACCAAACCCACATACAAATAAGATGGAAGGCGAAATAAAGATGCTATCTCTGAACATCAATTGTATCAACTCACCAGCCAAGCAAAAACAAACATTAACAAGACTCAAAAGACAGAATATGGATATTGTCTGCCTACAGGAGGTCCATATCAAAGAAAAAACATGGTAATATTCTAGAATGTCCTAAATTAGGAAAACTGCATCTGGTGTTAGCACAAAATAAGGACAGAGGGATTAAAAGATTGATTAAATTCGAGGAAAATATTCAGTGACAGAGAAGGTAGATTTTTAATGACAGAAATAACAACAAACCAACAAAAAATCCTTCTGGTGACAATCTATGCTCCAAATACAAATCAAAAAGAATTCTATAATAAACTATACAAGAAAATAATTGAATTAGATTGGGAAAATGTCTGTGTAATAGGCGATTTCAACATGATGATAGACAATAAAAGAGATTACAGAAACTCAAAGAAAAATAAAAAGAAAAGATGCCATGTACTGAGTACCTTCTTTGAAATGGTGCAAGAATTAAACTTAAGGGATACTAAAGACAGCTAAAGCGAAAGAAAAATAAACAAAAATAAATGAAGATAATTACTAAAAAATCTCACACAAAGGCAAAATGAGGAGTTAAGAGTATTGGAAATACAAATAGTTAAAAAGGTAAAATATCTTGGAATCTGGCTAAGGGCTAAATGTTCCACTATAAAAGAAGACAATTATTCAAAATTACTACAACAAGTACAAAAAGATTTGGAAAATTGGACTAAATTACAATTATCTCTGATTGGAAGAATTGCGACCATAAAAATGAATATCCTATCAAAAATTCTATTTCTATTCCAAACTGTACCAATAAAACTAGGGTTTTTTTTTTTTTGTAGAACTAAATAAAATAAATTTAAGATTCATTTGGTTGGGGGGGGGGGGAAGCTAGGATAAAACTAAAACTACTACAGGACTCTAGAATCAAAGGAGGATTTGCCCTTCCAGATTGGGAGCTTTACTACCAGGCAGCAGCGGTAACATAGCTCAAAGAGTGGATAGTACTCCAAAATAAAAGAATATTGATAGAAAGCCATGATTTACAGCTGGGCTGGCATGCCTGTATCTGGGAGGGAAAGAGTAAAGCCCATAAATATTTTCAAAGACATTAGGTGAGAGAGGCCTTATTAGAGATTTGGATGAAAATTAAAATAAATTTCTACACAAAAAATCCTAGATGGCTACCAACCATGGAAGGAATCATTTACCCCAATGTAATAGATTTGAACAGGATATTGACATATAATGAGTTATTGGATGGGCAAGGAAAACTTAAAACAAATCAGGAGTTTAAATTACAGGAAATTGAAATAGAATGGTGGCCATATCTACAGATTCAAACAAGATACAAAAAGAACAGTACGGATTTCAAAATGAACAACAATAATTGGACAAAATAGTAACAGGGATGGAAGAAAAATGATTTAAAAAATGTATATTTGTCTTTTAAAATTCAAAATGGAGGAGGAAACTGTGAAGGAGACAATGGTAATTTAGGCTAAAATTTTTGAGTACAATATTGAATTGGAGTACTAGGGGAAATTATGGGGGGGGAAATTATAAATTGACAATGTCAGCATCATACAAGGAAAATATCTACAAAATGTTTTATAGGTGGCATTTACCCCCGGCGAGATTGGCCAAAATGTTCCCAAATAGACCTCCAAACTGCTGGAAATGTAATCACCAACAGGGCACCTTCTATCATATGTGGTGGACATGTCTGAAAGCTAAGGAATTCTGGACAAAAAATCAAAAATGGTTGGAAGAAGTAACGGAACAAAAAATTGTCATGAAGCCTGAGCTGTTTCTTCTAGGAATAATAAAAGGAAATATAAGTAAGGATATTCAATATATAATTCTCCATGTAATTATCGCAGTCAGAATCTCATTTGCCTAAAAATTGGTAACAAAAAACCATTCCCTCAAATGCAGAAATCATTAAAAAAGGAGCTAGAATGCGTGGAAATGGACAAACTCATGATGGAATTAAGAGATAGAGAGGAAACAGAGTACCATAAGACATGAAATAGGTGGTATAATTGGCTTGAAAAGAGGGTGTAAAATCAATGCATAATGAATACATAGAAAATATAATAAAAGGAGATGGTATATATTCAGAAAGTAATAGAATTGTAAATATTGTATGTACTGTATATAGTATAAAAATAAGAAATTATGAAACAAAGAGGAATATGCATAAGACAATATGTTGTAGAATGGAAAACCAGAAATTAGAAATAAGAAATACTGATAACGGAAAGCTGTAAAAGTGTACTTGTGATTTTAATGTTTGGAAAATGTTGAATAAAAATATTCTAAAAAAAGAGAAAGAGAATGACCTTTTTTAAAAAGTTGGGAGAAAGTGAAAGTGCTAAGAGGAAGAGGAAGACTAAGAAAAGTTGTGATTGGGGAAGTTGACGCATCCTCAAAAAAGTGGGGGTGAGGAGTTTAGAGAACAGGATGGAAGACAGATTGGCTTGCAAGGTGAGATAAGTATGGAGTAAAATGGTGAATGATCTTGATTTAAATAAGTTTTAACTATATTTCCTTTTCACATCCCATGCCTTCTTTTCTTTTACTTACTATTTCTTGGTCCTGGTTTGAGCTTTGCATGCACTACTTGACCTGAGAAAGAATAGCATGCTCAATATGCCTGAATGTAAATTTGACATTTGACTGTGATACATAATTTTGATAGATTCCAGGCTAAATGTTTAAATCCATACGTATATAAGTGATTGTTTTTAAATAATAGATTTATGACTTCAGTGAGACATGTATATAAAATTAACACTATACTCTGAATCACTTTCTAAATATAATTAAAGAGTATTTCCAAAAGAAAAATGAAACTTTGGCTGCAGCTAAAATAAATAAACCGGCAATGAGATTAAGCAATAAACGATGCATCCTCTAAAAAGTACAAGTACTATTAAATAATGGAGTCACAAAAAGCATTCAAAATTGCTAGTGTTAAAAAGTTGACATATACCTGACTAAATTTAAAGATTCTAAAATGCTGACAAAATAAATAGGATTCAGCAATATGTACAAAAGAAGAAATTTAACAGATTGCTATAAATATAAACTGTAATAATTAATCATGAAACTAGTCCAAGAAGTTTTAGTAATATTAGACCATAGAGATTTAAAAGAAAACAAAATATGACAAGGAAATTGTAGAGAATATTTTTCCTATATGTCTTGTGAGGTTTATATGAAAATTTCTTTTGGATAATACTTTGGGAAAACTCAAATAATGAATGACAAATAAAAGATTTTTAAAAATAGCTGACAATATCAACCTCACTAACATTAGTGGTGTTTTTAAAAATTTTTAAAAAGAAATATGAGGCAGCTAATGAATGAACTTGTATTCTTTAAAGATTCAACAGCTTATGGTAAATGGCAAGAAAGAGTAGACTAAAGTTTCACCTTTTACCCCTATTTTTTTCCTCTTTTTTTCTCCTTTTGTGCCTTTGAGTCATTTTTCTCCTTTTGTGCCTTTGAGTCATTTCAGGACTAGTCCCTAGTTTTCTTGGCAAGACTTTCAGAAATGTTTTGCTGTTGCCTCTTTCTTAGAGCTAGACAGACTAAAAGTCACCCAGCTTAGGCTTTCTGCCTAAGAATTCACTGTCTTCCACTTTCTAGCCTGATGTCTTAACCACTACTCAAATTAACTCTCCCAACCCCAATGCAAATACTTTCCCAACTGAAGATAAGATGTGCTTTTGCCCTCAATACTTCCTGTTTGCCATTTTATTACTTATTTGTAATTTCTAGAGAAGTTATTCCATAGCCTGTGATTTTACCATTTTAAATAATTTGCTGTCATCCAGACTTCAATCTGGGTCGGTCACTGGGACCAGAGGTTTTGTCTTCTGAGCTTTTAAACTCAGCTTAATTATTACGTTAAAAAGGTGGATCACAAACCTCTGCTTTACAACCTCCCCATATCAGTTTCATATTTATCCATATTCCATAAATTGTAATCTTTATTTATCTTTCCATTATCATATTCAACTAATTAGCAACTCCATTTTATTGTCATATTTAGGAATAAAGCCCTTATCTTAACTTTATATTTTCCTGTATAATACTTTCTAGTTATCTGTTTTTTTCCTAGTAAGTCTTTTGTCCCACTTCTCTGTTCCTGTCTTTTCCCTTTTCTTTAGTTTGACACATCCACTCTCTTCAATTTTCCCCAGGTCACCATCAAAAGGATATTTTATATTTCTCTTTGTTGGGGCATAATCTCCTACTTCAATTTTCCTTATGCCACTGACAACCTCCAAAGCCACTTTTGTCTGCTCCCCCCCCTTTTGTTGGGACACCTCCCCTTTTTGCATTTTTGTTTGTGATTTTATATAATTTTATATTTTGATAAGTCTCTATGTTAAATTAAGCTATCTTAATTTTTGTGACTCATTTTTTATCCATACAGCATGGTTGATTGTATCTTTTCTTCTTAAATTTATGTTGGAGGTCATATAATTGCAGGCATTATTCCAATCAATTAGCAACATATTCAAGACAATTTGAAATTTAGGCAGCATCAGCAATATGTATTCTGAAATGATACTCCTAAAGTCAATGTTGACAATATAAAAATGATAAAACAAGATTATATGTAAATAACATACAGTATATTTTAAAAATTGATAAAGATGTAGAAGACAAAGTTCAATGTTTATAATAAGATTATCAACATAAATTTAGCCATAATAATTTCACAGGTCTTGATGCCTTATTTATTTTATTTATATTTCCTATTTCCTAACTGCCCATTTCCCTCAGAGAGGGGCTCTTGATTGTGTACGATCTTTACACATACTTACCCTAAACATCTTTTATATATATGGTATAATCCCCCCCCCCAATGTTTTTTGGAATAATAAGGAAGTCATGGCAAAAAAAAAATTGCCTTAAGTTTACAATCTTCAGAGCCCCTCCACCACATCCACTAAAGCAATATATGGATTGTAATTTAATGAAGCCATCCAGAGCTATTACTCTTCATAGACATCCTTTGTTCCATACCGTGATTCCACCTGCAGAAGAGATATTTCCATATCATGGGAGCAACCTATGGTTTTTTGCTTTCTCTGACTTGTATTCCATTATGAAGGTATTCAGTATTATGCTGTATCCCTTTCTTATGCATCCTGATTGCCTTAAAGGGCTTAAAAATTTTTTTGTCTCCTAATATTAGTAACAATAGTATTAAAAGTAGTAAACAGTAGTAAACAGTATTTGCTTACTATTTCTTGACAGTTAGAACAAAATTAGTTGAACAACTTGCCTCCAGAAGTTGTGAATGCTCTAACACTGGAAGCTTTTAAGAAGAGATTGGACAACATATGTCTGAAATGGTACAGAGCTTCCTACCTGAACAGATGGTTGGACTAGAAGATCTCCAATGTCCCTTCCAACTCTGTTATTCTGTTACTTACTTGACCAAACTGATCCTTTGGTAACAAATTGGGATTTATCACTGGAACTTAAAAGTCTGTCATCCTGAAGGACTAGTATGCTAACAACTGCCAGGATGAAGAATTACTGTCTTACTATCCAAATTCCTATGCAGTTATTATTTCATTCAAATTACTCACGCATATCTGGCAAATAGGAAGATTTATTTTTTTAAAACAAATATTTTGTACAGGAATTTACAGGAAGAAAATAATTAGTTGGTGCATTATCATGTGTTATGATTCCCAATAATAATGATACAGCAAATTAAGCAGAGGGCAGGGGTTTTCACTTTGTCAGGTAAGGAGCACAGAGGATACTGAGGTAATGACAGGACAATTATGCAAGGCTTAGACATAGAGAGAAAACTCAAGGTTGTTTAGTGGCAGCACAAAGTGCAGAAAAAACAACTGTGGATTTGTGAGACTAAAAACAAGTTCATTCACTAATTTAATAAGTTATAGTTTACTAAGTAATTACTTATTTTAGAATTTTCAAGATTATTAGATGTATTAATAGAAGAAAATGTTCAGTGAAAGCACTCTGTATATCTTTTGGTTATTATTATGCTAGCAACAACATTTCTCTTTTTTAAATAATAGAATCTAGCAATTTTGAAATTGAGTTTCCATACTTACTATACCTATTTTTCAAATACTTTCTGGCTCTTCTCCACGATCTACTGCCAGATGTCTCACACAGCCTCCATTTCATCCCAAATTCACTGAGGAAGTTGACTGATTTCATCCTTAACTGTTCCTTGGCCTATGAATGATAAACAATGCCTCATTCATTATCTTAGTGGTGAGATGGTGAGACACTGTCAACTAGAAGTTTCTGTTGAGGTTACTGGGGGCAAATTCCCTTCACTTCTGTCACAGGGTATTGTCCTCCTAGCAAGTTTTGCTTGAGCTGCAAATTCTGTTCTCACAGAGTTCCTTTGTGATATGCTGCAGGGCTCAGTACTTGCTCCACTTCTTTTTAATATCTATGTGAAGCCGCTTCGTATGAGGTACTATCAGTATGCTGATGATACTCAGCTTTATATCTCCATCCCTGGTGTCCCAAATGCTGCTGCTGCTGCTGCCTTCTTGCAATGCCTTGAAATTGTGGACTCTGGATAGGGGACAACAGGCTTTGCTTAAGCCTGACAAGACTAAGTGGCTTTTGAGTGTGTGAAGCTTCAGGATCCAGAACATAAACATTTTTATGTCTATGAGATTCTCAGTCATCTATGATTCTCGGTCATGATTGTTCAGAGCTGAAGAACCTTCTTGGATGAGAAGTGAAACGTCTTCAAAGAAAATCAAGAAAGTTCAGTTGCCTCTTGAAAAAACAATTTTGGGTTTGACATCTTTAGTTCTTGATGGGCACTGCCTCAGACAGACCCAGTGCACAACTTGGGGGGGGGGGTGTTTCTCCTAGACTCACAACTCCTGCTTGCTCTACATTGGGCTGCCCTCGAAGAGTATTTGGAAGCTATAGTGCAGCTTGCTGGAAGGTTCTTGAGGTACCTAAAATATCCCATGTTACACTCCAGCTCCAGTGGTTTCCAGTTTGCTTCTGGATCCAATTCAGATTTTGGTTATTACCTTAGAAGTCCTTTATGTTTTGAGTCCAAAGTATTTGAAGAACTATCTCACCCCAGTGAGATTGGCCTGCTCAACCCATACTGACAGAAGGGGCTTGTTGCAGACTCCATCAATCTAGGAATTCCAGCTGGCAGGGTCCAGAAGAACTTTTTCTGCCATGGCTCTCATCCTCTGGAACATTGTACCTTCGAAGGTACAATGCCCTTTTGATCTTCGAAAAGGGCCTAAAGACTTGGATCTGGCAATTGGCCTGGAGCCCTAATGGGGTGTGTAAAGCTTTCTGAAACAGAAAGAATGACACCCAACTTAAAGGCATTACAAAGTTATAATAAAATTTGCTGATTCTTACCTTAGGTGCTTCAAATGTGTTGTGAATATAACTTCAGGTTGGTTCAGACAACCAGGATTACGTTTGCTGGAATTTTAGACCGGCCAATTTTAGATTATTTATTGACTTGCATGATTAGGCTATTAACTTTATATCTGCTTATCTATTTATATCTGCTCTTCATATTTACTATTAATTAAGTTATGAATATACTTACTAAAACATATTAGGTGATCCTTACAAATTCTAACATACACCTCTTATTATAATTGAATCTTCAATAGCATCTATATCTGGATTAATAATATCTTTATTCTTGTGTTTCAGATATGTCAGGTATATCAATACAGTTTCTTTGTTTGTTTGTTTGTTTGTTTGTTTGTTTTTTTTACAAACATATCAATGTGAACAGTGTGGCACCTGAGTGTCATACATTCTAATACAAATAAAATTAATAATATTAGTCATAGTTATTACTTTCAACCAACTTATATATTTCTAATAGTAATACATATTAATATTAAATTGCAGTCTGTCATTATTCAATTATTCCATGTTTTCTCTTATTATTGCTCTCATTTTATTATATAAAAGTGTATACACTAATATTCCCCTTTTCTCTTATTTCTATCTCCTATTCTAATTTTTAATCATGTCACCCTTTGTTAATAAACATTTTCTTTCCATTCTACCTAACTTCTAATCTAACTTGGAAAAAAGAACCCTGTGTCAGACAGGAGAGCTGCGACTCTCCTTGACCTCACAAGGCGCCCCTCTTTGCTTCACCACCCCTGCAAGCTGGTTTTGGCTCCTCTCGGAGCTCCTCTCGGAGCCCATAAATAGGAAGAACTCAGCACAGGGGACACAGAGATCCGTTCCCTGTGTCTGATATTGCTGCGACATCAACTGGAAGTTAATAAAGCATATCAATCAAGTTTCTAATGTTATCTCTACAACTTGCATATGCTAACCCTTATACTTGCTATGTAACTGGCAATCCATATTAAGCTAAAAATATTAAGTGAAAAAAATCACAGATGGCTGCTCCAGACAAGGTTAATTGGACAGGATTAGTACTTGAATCTTGGTCAACACCAAGTAATCCCAGTTTGTAGATAGCAAAGTTGATTTTTTTTTAAAATCTGGAAGAAGGCACTAGCCTTTCAATATTATTGCCAAGAAAATAATATGGATATATCCTAGTAATGAAAGGAAGTAAACGTGAGAGGAAAGAGATTTCAATGAGATTTTAAGGAAATATTTTAAAGAATAGATATATATATGAGGGTCATTCCAAAAGCCATTTGAGGGAAATGAAATATTAGTTTTCCCCCTCTTTTTTCCTACTTTTCATTTGGATCCGTACTATTTATACATTACAGATGTTAGAAATGTGGCTGGAACTTTAATAATTAGCAACGAAGAATAAAAACAAATAGCCAGTGTACTATAATTGCTGGAAATTAAGGGTGATAGATCTAACATACCTGGAAATTATGGAGAGTATGCAAGATTGGACGAGAACATCTGTAATTTCTGTATGTATGTTTTCAAAAATGATAATACAGAAAAATTGAGGCATTGTCTAGTAGTATAAATTTTCCATTAATATATTCAGCATTTTAAAAAGAAAATTCAAATTATCAGTAGGTCATTTTTTTCTTATTTCTAAATGTCACAAATATCTTGTTTTTTATAATTGATGAAAAATGTAAAAATTGCAACTTCTAAACATTAATTTTACTTTAGTGAGTTATATACTAAATCGTAAACTTTGAACATATCTAACCTGGTTAACAGATAATGGTTTTGCAAGTTGCTGAAGGATCAGTGGGAAGAACATTAAGCAATCCCATACTGTGAGAAGTATGCTCTGTTCTAGACACCTATGCAATTGAGAGCATATATCTCTGGAACTCAGCACACCTCTTCCTTAGAGGTGTACTAGTCAGAATGTCAGAATTTCCTTTGGATCTGTTAAAGCTTTCATACAATAAGAGCTTAAGACTTTATTGGTGGTTGGTTTCACTATGTGCATTCTGCACTAAATTTCCCTGGGCACACAGATATCCAATGGTTTACACGTCTGTTATTCAATAGATTTAGCAAAGGTACAGAAATGTTGCATTTTTTCTATTTGTTGTAACATATTTGAGGGCATTAAAAGTCTCCCCATATTAGGTACATATAAAGAGAAAGAGTGAATATATATTAGTATTACCTGGTAGATTTGTGCCTTCACTGTTTGAAAGCAAATTTTGTAAAAATAATTGCCTCTCTTGATGATATTGTAAATATTTCCTGTTTTGCTACTCAAGGAAATAAAAGCCATAAAAAGTCAATGTTTATATATGTGTGTAAGTTTGTATGAGTGTATAGAGAAACATAGATTCACATACATTTTATTCATATGAAATATAAATGCTTTAGATATGTTGTACTTAATATATTAAAATAAACATATTTTAACTATATAGATATGTTCTTTAAAAATTGAAATAAATAATTGTAATTCATAGAACATTCTGTAATTCAGAGATACGGATAAAGTATAATCTGTGTATTTGATTGCAGGTAACAGTGTTAAATGTGCAGTAATTTCAAGCACAGTTTGATATTTTCTATAATGAAATATAATGCAAAAAATTAAACATCCAATGTCAATGGTTTCTAAATGGTTTTGATATTTATCTTTTGTCCTTTTACATGAAGAATAATTTATTTCCCCTTTTAAAGTGTGGGCAGAGTGATTACTAGCGCTCTGTAATGTAATTGTGTTGCATTGATAAAATAAAAATTGTCCTTTATCTGTGTCCTGATAATGTCCTGATAATGTTCAATTTACAGGCTGGCTTCTCTGCCACCTCTTCACTGCTTTGAGTATTCCAGTTCTCCTCCCTTCCTGCTCTGAGAGCGCACAGAACTGTTTGAAATCCACTGGTACAATTGTCAAATCAATTATTCATTCTCTGCAATTATACTCGCACAAAGAACATTTTGCTGGTCTGAATGATGATTAAATTAACAGCTATTCCAGCTGCCTGATAACATCTAATAGAATATTCATAAGCCCAAAATGGAATGAATTATCTCCATTAACTTCATCATGTTCACTTAATTACATGCTTGTTATTGTATTTACACCTTGTTAGATACCGCTGAAGCTGATCCAGTGGCTGGCCAGGAATTGGAAGCGTCTGTCATGGGGCAGTTGGAGCGCATTTTGTAGGAAATGCTATTTATTTTAAATGCTCCACCTGCTGGGAGCCAAGGTTAGTCAGCAGCACTGAGATGAATTGGGAAACGGGGTGTAAAAAGAAATAATGTGCTTCTGACAGGCTCCGTGGCTTTTAAGTTGCTCTCATTCAGCCACTTCACAAAAAATTATTTTATTCCATCTTTCAGTGATGATGACATGATTGCTTTGGGGTAATCATTTACCATTCTGATTTTATTTTTTGAAGTAAATTGTCTGAAGTAATAGGTTCTTGGAATTACAGCATGTCTTGCTTTTTTTCTGCAGAACTTTATTTAAGCTTGTCTTCCAGCATTTAACCCGAGGCCCCTTTTTCGTTTGATCTTCTAACTTTATTTATACAACACTGCTTAATGATCTGCAGAATGTCTCCCCCCGCCCCCCTGCCCATGTACATACACACTCCCCAAAATAAATAAAATAAATTCTGACCAATATGCTGACAGTATTTTATATCCACAGCAAGGGGGCATGTGCAATTTCTTTTGGAGTTACAAATACAAAACAGCTTTCTGCCCAACCCCTGATACAATCATTCATCCTATTGAAATAAATTTATCATTTTCAGGATAACTTTGCTCTTGTAAAATATGATAAAAGCACCCTCTGATATTTTCCCACCCCACCACAATGCTCTTTATTCTCTTATAAGTAGCCAGGTTTCTCGACCAGGCCTCCTCACTCACATCTGCAATAACTCTGTTCCATAGCACTGGATGCAGCAAAGGAAAATAGCTCTCCATGTTGATTTGAATCTGAATTAGACCAAGAATGAATGGACTTACAATCACACTTCTAAATATTTGTGAGATCACTGTAATAAAGCACTCAGACCCTATTTTTTATTCAGCCTAGAAGCTATATTTTTGTAACAGAACAAGGAAAGTGAGGATAATTATTTTTAAGCAAAAGAGACTTGTAGAATAATGGTGGTGGACTTCAGCAGCTAACCGTGATAGTATCAATGGTCTTTGTTTGAAGGGTTTTCTTTGTTGGTAAGAGAGAGATAATTTTCATATATTAAATATATTCTGCTGTCAAAAAATCTAACAGAATAGAAGAATGATTAGGTATTTGAATGGTTATAATATGTCAGATTCTTACTAAACAGAAGAAATGGTGTTCACTACCAGAAGTATATATAAAACAAAAGTTGGGATGTGGTGAAAAATGTGTTGAGGGATTTTTGTGGAAATAATAAAAGAGCTTTAGTGTTCAAATATTGACTGTAGCTTTCCTTGCATACATTTCATGCATGTAATGTTAAATTAGTGCAGTATATAGTTCACATATGTCTGTAGAGCTATGTATAATACAAGAGTTTGCTGACCTATTTATGATAATGATACTGGGATTACTATGTTTTGGAACACATTTGTATTAACATCATAAATTAACGTTACTCTCACTACTTTTTAATAATCATTGATATTAAATAGATATTTGGGAGTTTGTAACACTGCTATTTTTTCCTCTTTTATATTGACATAGTAGATAGACCTATCATCATGGATAAGGGTGCTGTATGTTGCAAAGTGGGGAATCGTAATTAAAAAAAGTCTAGCCTTAACTAATTTTATAATTGACAGAATATTTATTTAACTTACTGTAAATTGACACACCTCTAGACAGACAATTATGACTGATTGTATAACATCTGACAGAATCAATTATGACTGACTGTTGTTTGCTATCTTTGCATAGAAACAGATGAAACACAGGTATTTAGAACAAAGTCAGCTGCTAGTGTTCCTGTGTTTGATATAATTAAATACAATAATGTAGGGGAAGTTTTTAAAAATCAGTTTCTAATGGTTTATAATTTAGCATATTCTTCAAATAAAAAGCTAACTAAATAAGAATGATGCACTGACTCCTGAACACACAAGAATAATTTAATAAGAACTGTATGTACCAACCTAAAACTTTCTAAATGAAAAATCATCCATTGCTAAAATTCTCCACAGTTTTAGAATTAACAAAAATCAAATAATATTTGAGACAATAAATTAGCATCTTTGCTCACTAATAATTTAATATGAAAAGATTAAGTGTACATTAACTGGATATAAAATATAAAAATATCCCATACAAGTGAAAGCGAGCCAAAAAAAGTCTTCTATATTATTTTTGCACTATTTTAATAATGAAAAATTAAATAATGAAAATATTTAGAAGAATGCTAATACATTTTATAAATTCCACATTATCTTCAATTTAATTAAAATACCAATTGATAAAGTTTAATTTAAATTGTTTTTCTTTTATAGTTTACATCATTCACTTTAAAACTTAATTTTGTGTGTATTGTGTTTAAAAGTTAGAAAATCTTTGGGAACCTCTTTGTGTGAAAACATTGCATAGTATATATCTTGTTTTGATGTTCTAAAAGACTGTTTGGATTTTTTCTGACATAAATGTAAAGGGTATGGTAGCAGCTGGTATAAAATTGTGTTCTGTCCATATATCTGAATGTTCCACAAGCAATTTCTATCATGTAACAACACTGTTCTCAAAAAAGATATACTATTTTATTGATTTAAAATTTATTTAGAAAAAATTGAGTTCTTATATGCATCTCCAAGTTGGATGGTATGGTAGTTTGAAAGTATTGACTGACTGTGTGCTATACAATGGTCACAATTGTCGTTTACTAAGGAGAGCATAGAACGATGCTGGTTGCCATTCTTACTCTGCTGTGTGGCAGCGCAAATAGTCCCCTTTCTAACCAACCTGGTGGGAAAAGTCAATATCCCATCAGTAGACGAGGTAAACACATCAGGAGCTGTGTTCTCTCTTATCTTCCTGCTCTATATTACTACAGTTCTTTAAATCTATTCTCCCCAGTCATCAACTGCACTTCTGTCATTCAAATGCATATACTGCTGCAGTACAAATAAGGTTATAGTCTAGTGGTGTACTTTCTCTTTATTGTTTTATATTTTAAAACAAAAAATTCCTCATTAGTTTTGCAAAGCACTTTTCTATATTAGCAACATTATATACAGTACATAATTATATGTATATTAAATTTATGTAACTATATATAGTATAAAAGTATAAATATATACTATATTACCAAAAGTATTCGCTCACAACTGTTTCTGATTATGTGGATGAGTGAGCGAATACTTTTGGCAATATAGTGTGTGTATGTGTGTGTGTGTGTGTATGTATATATATATATACATACATACATATATATACATATACACATACATACATACATATACATATACACATACATACACATGCATGCATACATACATACATACATACATATATATATATATATATATATATATATATATATATAGTGTGTGTGTGTGTGTGTGTGTGTGTGTGTGTGTGTGTGTTCCTACTGTTAGACCTAGTGAGATGGCTGCTTGAAATAGCAATTACAGCATGTAGGAGGAAGAAGCAAGTGGTGGAATGACTAGACTCTTAATGAAAATTAGAGATGCCTGGTATGGCATCTCTAATTTTCTGCCCCCAAATTTTCTGAAGGACACCATTCTATTTCCAGATAATATTGTCAGACTAATATTACCAAAGTAAGATTTCATTGTCCATCTTCTGCACATGAATGATAAGATGATATCCCATCCTTTGCTATAGACAGTCAAATTTCTTGGGCTGGCCCTACTTGGTAAGTTACTCCATCAATATCATATTTTAGTTGGATGAAAAAAAATGACAATTTTGTGTATGCAAAAAACCCCACATAAAAACATGATTCTGTCTTCAGTCAAATTATTGTTTAACAACTGCCCTTAGCTTCAGTGCTTTCTAGGTGTATAAATTTCAGTTTCCTATATTCTTAACAATAGCCATGCTGGGGAAGACAAACTAAACTTGATCAAATTTTTCTCATGGTTACTTTTGTTTTTGCTTTTTTAACTGAACTACTTCATGGGTGTCCATTCTTTTAACAAAACTAGCCCTTTTTTAATCATGTGTTAATATATGTATCATAATAAAGAAATGCTAAGGAGAAAGGTAGACACTGCATGAGTCTGCAAGGCAGTTTTCACTGATCCAATGGTTTAATAAAACAAAAATGGAGTGAAAAGGTTAAAGGACTGCTAATTGACAAATTTCATTCAAGTAAATAAATGCTTTTATAAGTTACTTTAGATGTATATTTTAAAAAGTGAGGAAGGCACTGTAGGTCTCAGTTGGCCATGAATTCTATTCCTGAGGTACGGAGAGAAGAAAGTGGTTTCTTTATATGTATTTTCTTTTTCTTTATTATATTCTTTTTTATTCTTTTCTAGTTTTCTTTTTTTCTGAACTTTCTACTTTTTCTTTTTTTATTTTGTATTAGCTTTTGTCTTTTTAAATGTAATGATTAATAAAATTGTTATTTAAAAAACTAACCCCAAGCAAACCATACAATATATAGAAGACTGAGACCTGAATTTCCATTGTTAAGCAACGTGGTTATAAATTTTAATGTCATATTGGAAAGAAATTCCAGTATTTCTGGTTGCCATTGTTAAGCAAATCACCATGGATCATTAAGTATGGATGTCATATGATCACAATTTACAACCACCTGCTGACTTCTCCTCTGACTTTGCTTGTAGATGGCAGCTAAAGTGGGTTTCAAATAGCAATCACATAATCACAAAATGCTGCAATATCAGAGGGGGAGGAGCCGAAGTCGCGACTACACGACATGCGATCTCAATGCTCTGAAATCGCAGTCGACACTTTTGTCTCTGGGTGGTCCAAATATACCTAAACTGTCCCATAGAGATGGTGAACAGGAAGAACACATCTTGCTGATCACAGGAACATCGCAAAGTCTCTGATTGATCAAAGAGAAGCTCTTCACACTGGTGACAAAAAATCCAGCCAAATGGCTGATGAAGTCGGGGCGGCTCCAAAATGGAAGGATATGGAAAGAGAAAGTGTTTTCAGATGGTGAGGAATTTTTGCTGTTTTAAAAGTGACTGCCTATTTAAAAAAAACCTTAAAATTAATTTAAATTGGAGAACAGAAGAAATAAGCGGCATAATTCAATTTGGACTGGTTTTGAACAGTGGGTTATCTTACTTTTTACGGATGGAATTTATGCAAGCCTTTTAAAACGAACGGATTAAGTTTCCTTGTTCTATTTTTTTTCTTCGACTATTCTCTGTAATCTATGGACTAAAACTCTCCTCTCATTACTGTGGGTGTTTTTCTAACTCATTTAAGAATCAGATCTTTTTTTTAACTTGAAATACAAAAAGATACAAAAAGAAACAAAGAAATTGTAACATTGTAATGCTGCTACTCAGAAGCTAGATGTTTGTGTATTGGAAACGAAATACTTTTTCACTGATTATCCTGGCTTGGCATTTTAAGGACTCACAGCTTGTTTATAGAGAGTGATAAGAAGAAGAAGAAAAACACACAGATGTTCCTTTGAAGTAGATTCTTAACCAGAGAAAGGTGAAATGTTATTGTGATGCTTAATTCTGCTAAAACCTTTTAAGCTAGAGTAGCAGTGTTTGTCAGCTGGAAAACATGGCGCAATTTCAACACCAGAAAGAAATTTTAAATCTGCAAAAGATATTCTCAGAAATACAAAAATTATCAAATACAAGTGAGAGGAAAGAGAAGAAGTTGGATTACTTAGTGCATCTAACAGTAAAATATGACGGGGAAGTTGAAGATGTTCATCAAATGGAAAAAGTGGTGGTTAAAATCCAAAAAATCGAAGAGGAAAATGAATGTAAAGAAATTAAAATTGCTGATATTTATGGTGATTGATTTGTTTTTGAAAATGGAAAGAGTGGAATACTGAAAGAGGAATTAAATGGAGGGGAAACTTACCCCAGATGGGAAGATACAGAAGAGGGAAAAACAAAAGAATTTATGGACTTAAAAAGAGAAATCTTATTAGCAATAGCTTTGATAACACCACCGACCATCAAAGATAAGCAGATTAAGGAAACAGAAGAAGGACATCGAAATTACATGAGAGATCTTATAAGCAAAGAGTTGCTAAGAGGAGTCCATACAAAGCTGATTAAGGAGATGATTAGAGGACTGATGCCACAAATGGCAGAAGATATGACACTGTTTTTTTACTGGAAAGATACAGGTTGATAGATGAAAGAGTATAACTTAAAACTAGCTAAACTTAGTGAAATTTAGTGATAATAGATATAGTTAAATAAATAATTGATAATGATAATAATGTATACAATGTGTAGTGTTATGATAAGTAATAACTGGATATGAATATTGAATGGCACCCATGAAAGGAAGATTAGAAACCCTTTTGGATTATATATAAAGATTAATAATAATAAAATAAAATAAAGAATTAAGTTAGATTCAGTTAAGTCTTGATTACTAGGGGGGGAAATGATATGATGCAGGATATAGTCAAATAAAGGAGGGATAATGATAATAACGTATATATATATGTATGGGTACAATATAAGGAAATGAGATGTAAATTGTAAACAGTAATTTGGAAAGAAGGATAGAAAACTTTATTATTAAATATTATGAATGTTTAGCTAGAATAGGATATAAGGATTTAGTGTCATTGGAGGATTTTAGAAATAGTAAATGAAATGCCAGTATGTGGTTATGTATTAAATCGGTATATTTTATGATGAAGGACGTTTAAAAAACTATAGTCAAATGAAAATGGAGTTATGATGAAGGTAACATGTATAAATATCTGAGTTAAAATACTTGAGTTAATATGAATTATGCTTGATGACTGTGGAAGAGATGCACGAAAGTCTTTTGTAACCAACTAATACACTTTCTACAGTATGTAAAAAAGGAAGATTTTATGTGTTGTGACAGCCAGGCACTTGGATTGCAATCACATGACCATGGTGACATTGCAACCAATGTAACTATGAAGACCAGTCATCATTACCACTCATTCAGCACCATTATGAGTTCGAGTAGTCAGTGAATGAATTGTTAAGTGAGAGTCACATGTAATAGTAAACCTTAGTGAAATTTTCTTATTAATTTCCTTAATGTGAAAGTATGGCCCTCCTAGATGTTCATCATGCCTCACCATATGACTAATGATAGAAAATCATGAGATTTACACATTGAAACACTGTTGCTCTCTTGAGCTAGTAACATCCACTGAATTCATGGCACTTCTCTAACTTGCATAAAATGAGAATGAGTAAAAACAAAAAGATCAATAATATAATCTAGAATTCTGCAAAGCTTGAGCCAGTTTCTCAATCCAGTCTAATTCACAGGCAACTTGCAGTGAACATTTACTAGAAGAATTGTTATGTTAGACTTTGGTATCTTAAAACTCCAGTGTCTTGAAATGCTCTGGCACAGTAGTACTACAGCACTGAAGATGTTACCTAGTTGGATAATGAAATATCCACAAGAAAATAATCAAATTCAGAGAGTACTAAGGGCTCCACAATGATATGCTCTTGTAAATTCCAGTGTACAGGTAATCCCTGGGTTACATGTGTTCCCTTAGATAACGTTCGAACTTACACAATCAGCACCCCCTAGTGCTTACGAACAAGTCCTGAAACTACGAATCTTGCAGCACCACGGCAGTTGTTCGCCCGTACAAAGAACTGCAGAGGCTCTGCAATATTCGTCCTGTACTTTGCTGGCCAAAACAGCCTGCCCCTCCTATGCTCTGTTTTGGCCTGCACAGGCCTCACCCGGGACTTTGCCCGTGCAACCCTAAATGGAGCGTCAAAGGGGCGGGCAAGCCCATCCTTACCCTCCAAACCTCCATTTTGGCTGGAAAAGTGCCAGGAAAGGCCTGTGCACACCAAAAAGGAGCTGCAGAGGGGCACATATGGCCGAGAGGAGACAGCTTGCTAGATCTTCACATGGTAAGAGACCCAGCACAGCAGATTGGGGGGGGGCAATTGTGGGGAGCATGGGGTATTTCAGTGGGTCGGGGAGGCCTTGGGTGGTCTTAAGCAGATGGCCTGTTTCATCACTAGGTACCCCATGGCCTTTCTCATCCTGAAATACCTCATATGCACTTAACGAACCATGCATTTGATTAGTGAATGGATTGCGAAAGGAGGAAATGATCCTGTTCAAGGTACAAGATTCACTCCCATGAATCCTCGGATTACGAATGGAATGGGCAGGCTCCATTAACTTGAGGACTACCTGTAATCATTTTATATCTATCTGCTGGTCGGTCGGTCTATTGGTCTACCTATTTCATAACATTAATAAATTGCCTAGTTTTCAGCACTACTATTTTCAGACAGGATGGTAATTTCTAGTAGAAAACAATTTGAAAGGGCCTCTGAGACCAAGAAAAATCACTACCAATTAGTCAACAATCTGATCTAAAGGGATAGCTTGATCTGATATAAGATAGTCTTTTGTAGTAATTCTGGTTCTTCCAGTGACATATAATTTCAGATTTTGTTTTCTCAAGTTGGTTATAGGCTATCTAGCCATAAAGCCTATTTGTCTATATATTCCCAAAAAGGTACCTCAATAAAATATGCAACTTGCTTGCTATTCCCACTGAATGTGTTAATGCATATAGCAAAGGGGGAAGGGTGCCTGCAAGTATTTCCTCAAGCACTTTAAAAGTGCATAAATGAATTCATAAGGAGAATTTCTGATTTTCTGATTGCAGCCCTCATAAATGGCTTTTCTAAAAATTTGAGGGGGGAAATGTAAGTGTGGAACAGAATGTTCATTTCACTTTAATAGCCTTCAGAGCATTTCTGTAGGGACTTTTGTATGCCTTATAATAAGCAATTAAAGAAAGTTCCCAATGTCCTCAACATTATAAAGCTCTTCAGTAATTTAGTCAGGAGACAAGGTTCACAACATTGAAAGCAGATGGTCAGATAATTGTGGCACTAAACTTGGTTTTGTTTTCTTTGTTAAACCTCTTTGCTATCAGTTGGTTCTGTGATACAGCTGATTCTGTTCCCTCATTCCTGTTCTTCTCTACCCTCTCTACCCCAATTTATTCAGCATTAATGGGCAAACTAGACTTCCTAGCATTTACTGACAGAAGCTGGTGTACCGATATAGTTGGGCATGACAAGTGGGTTGACTAATTCTTGATACACTTGATCTGTTTGTAAATAACAAGTATGACGCTTACATAAATATGCTGACTAAAGTACTTTTTAAAAATGTTAGCAGGGGAATAGCAAGCTCATCAGCAGACAGCTTGCAAAGAATGATGGGTTTTGAGATCATCATATTTTAAAGAGATAAAAGTTCTGCAAAGCATGGCTAAGAAGTAATTCATTCCCCCTTCTAATCTTTTAATTTTCTCTATCCCTATAGATGAATTGAAGAAGATGTTGGAAGCCTACAAGGAGGGATACAAAAGGCTGAAGAACATAGTAGACAAATGGTTGTCTATGAGTAGCTATTCCGAAGTAAACCTCGGCAAACTCTTTCAGACATTCAGTGTAGTAAAATCTGGGGGCGAGTTCAGTACTTAAAAATGTTGTTTGTGACCTCCGTTTATAGACAGTAATTAATCTTCCTCTTTTTTTCCTCTTATTTTCTGTTTTCTGAGGCTTTCTAGTATGGCTGTAGATTAAGAAAACTACTTTAAAATCTAAGTTTCTTCGGTACTAAAATATGTAAAAGAAAAGCAGATTAAAAGTTGATGAATATAATAAGCAGCTCGCAATTTAGATTTTATAATAGGTTGTTGTTTATTGAGATCTAGAACTGATTTCTTTATAGGCCAAAGAGATTATGTGTTGCAAATTCTTTCAGCTGTTTGAATGTTAGTCATTAATTTCTTGGGAGTCATCAAAATAAATAGGGCAGCCTATTATCATTAGAAGAAGCTAGTTGAGACAAAAATGGAGTAAATTTAAGATGACAAAAGGAATGGCCTTATAGTAAGCAAATAAAGCCATAGAAACGTTATCTTATAATGATTATATTTTAATTGCCAATAAACAATTAACAGGTACAACAAAAGTCAATCTAACCTCACTGGCTGGGTCTTTGGGCTGGGAAAGGGAGATGCTGGACTCTATATAGATTTACGTATTCTTAACTTCTATGAGGGTAATAACATTTATTGGTATATGTAAAAGCATTTTAAATGTGGATGTAAACATTTACACAGTTGAAGGAAATATAATAAAATTATTGGTATAAATATCTGAGTGGTGCATTCATATGAAATATGTCTATGAAACAAAATAATGATATGGGTGGACAAGCCATTTGTACTTTATATCCCCCACTTCTTGCCTGATTGTACTGCCAAATGAATAAACAAATATGGTAGTGATGCCCCATCTATTTCAGCTTTCATTAATACAAATGACAGGCATCAGGTAAAACATTTGCTTTGATTTATCTTGCCTTGCTGAAGAATGAGTTGCATTGTACCAATAGAACTCCTCTATAAAGATTTTGCATTAGTTTGGGTCGAGTAGCTCAACCCATCTTAACATTGACGTAGGGAGAAATTTCTTTGTTAACAGCTCTGAATTGGGAAGTTTACTTTGTGATGTTCTATTTTCCCAGTAAATGATTTTAGTATTGGTTAAGGGAGACTATCATATGGATGGTCATACGTTTTAGTAATACCTATTACTACTATAATCAGCTGCCCAATTACAGTAGCTCAGGCTTTGAGGGATAAAAGCACAGCTTCCTCCTAAATTAGAATAACATACCATATTTACAAATACTGCATAGGTTTTGGTATAGCCCATGTTCAAAATATTTATTGTAAAATGTGAGGAAATGAAAAATAATGTCTATGAGTAAACAAGTACATGACATAATCTCAGCAAGACTATAATTTCACATACATTGTTATATAGAATTCTGCAGAAAATTTGAGCAAACATTTTATTTCTACAAATGTAAATTTTATAATTATAAATTTCATAATGGAATTTTGCATTTCTTCTTAATTGCTAGGGAAGATATTTTTGCACCATAAAATAAATAAAGCTAGCTTGTTTAATGCTTTGTTACAAGTAAATGTTTAGTCAGCTAAAGCTGCTACTGATATGACTCTTGCTGACTATACAGCCTACTTTGACTGTTTCACCTTATTTTAACAATGGAAAAATGAGAAGTGTAAAGTCATCTTTCTTTGTGTACATCAATCTTTATGTGCATATTAAATTCATTGAACTGTAGAATTACAAAACCAAAAACAAGCCTGAGTTCATCAGAGAAATCTGGGTTCTGTTATTCTCCTTTTTCTCCCTTTTCTGTGTATATTAAAAATAAACAACAAAGTTAGGTTGATGGACAGGGAAGGGGGTTTTAATACATAAGCTTAGAAGCCAGCCTTCACAGTTCGTATTTATTAAAAGAAAGAAACCCAATGAATCGTTTCATCTTGTGCCAGAATCATTTCTTACTGGATAAAAATTACTTTTCTATTTCCCAACTTCAGCCTATTTTTGATCTTGCCTCCTTTGCTTCTCTTCTGTTGACCACCTAAATATTTCTTAATTGAACCACTCATCCTGCACTCCTCTTATAGCTGTTTAATAGATTAACTCATCTGTGCCAGCTTCAAATTTCAGATTAAAATTCCTTCATCCTGAAGGCAGCATTATCAGGTTGTTGGAGGCTGTTTTCAAACCTAGGTTTTGAATAGCAGCGTCTCTGCATTAATTTAACCACTAAGCTAATAAGTAGGTTTCGTTTTGTTATGCTAAGCTTTATTGCTTTTCTTTTGATCAGAATGGTGTTGTTGAGCAAAGCAGCAGACAAGGCATTCTTTGATGAGGGAATTAGTGCTCTATTCTTCCTCTATTATTCATAGCACAGTGGAATATGTAAGTACCTGAGGGTGTCAAAGGAGAGCAGGCTCTATTGCAAAGTGTTCGCCTTGTTTCTCTCAATAGCTGACTATGAGATGATAAACTGCTTAATACACTGCACTAATTGGATGAGAGCAAAAAGAGATGGGAATTAAGGCAAGGCAAAAAGAGAGAGTGCTACCAGCCTTCATTCACTCTTTTACCACTTTAACAGCACCAAAGGAGGCATAAGCTTTCTATAAGCAGGCTAGAGGTTTTGTGAAGAGATAAAATGAACCTGTTAGTGGATTCAAGTAATACACTAATTATTGCACAGTATAAATACCACTACTGGTTTTATAACATGAAGGTAAACTTCTTTTGAGATGGTTATAGGATTGCTTGGCAGTAATATAAATCCTAATAAGGGACCAGAGTAATAACCCCCCTGCAGAACAAAATTGCTGCCTGCAGAAGTATGATTCTGGCTTTTACAATGATTTCTGTAGAATGAATAAAAATGACTGAGTGACATTTCTTAATGCATAATGGCTTGATAATGATTCCCTTAAAGTAAAACATGCACTTCAAACTTTACTGTTAATCATGTCCAGGGGCAAATGTTCTTTTCTTTCTATAAAAAATATTTTTGTACCTATGGTGTTTTTAAATGTACATACTCCAAAATGCATATGTGTGATGGTATCAGTGAAATGTATGATTATTTGGAAGAATTTTTCAGTTTGTTCATTAAAAAAACATGCTGAAGAGCCCACTCCATGTGTATAAATGCAAATTCTGAGAAGAGTTGCATCAACGGAAGGAAATTTTGCCATTCTCACCATAGAGGCCTTCCATTAAAGTCATCTCAGTGAAGCCTTTTCTTAAATTCTCTTTGCAACATTTATTAAAAGTCTTCCTTTATGGGCAAGCCATGGCCTGTTTTAGGTTATTGCAGGGCTGTTATATTGTGATCAATTCTTTTCATTTCCTGTTAGTTGACCTAATATGTATGTGTATGTTGGGTGGAGTTGGGAATATATGAGAATGGGAATATATAATGCATACATGAAAGGTGTTGCACTGTACAACCATTTCTTATTCATATAGGCATCAATTTATAACTAAGCAATTTAGGAGAAGTTGGCTTCAGTTGTTTCTTGGTGAATTACCCAAAGTGAAAGGGTGTTTCCATTTTTCGCCATTGAGCTTATTCAGAAAACACAACCCTTGGATGTAGAGAAGGCTGGGAGGGGGGGGGGGGCGTGTAGAAAAGTGTCTTAGAAAAAGAAAAGAGCAGGGAGCTCCGCTTTGTGAAACTTCCTGGGAAGCCTTAGGTGGGATTTACGGAAGGCCTTGTTTTACCTTCCTTACCTTGCCGGAGCCCCATTCAATGCTGAAAAGCCTGGTGCGCTCTAGCAAGGGCCCGAGCCAGGAAAGGGAAAGGTCGTGGGTTTTGGTGGCGGCTTTCAGGGCTTGTCAGGCGTAACAGCCCGGCTCTCTTCTAATCCGGGGAAGATCGAAGTTCCTTTTTGAAGCGCGCGCAAGGGCAAGCTCCGTCCGCCACGGCCGACTGTAAAGCTCCAAACACACCCCAGCTGCGGAAGAATAGGGGCCCTTTCACTGGGTGGGGTGTTGTTTGCAGCAGCCGAGTGACATGGGATTAGGAGGTTGGTAAACCAGGGGCTCAGAGGCTTTTCAATGGGACGGCGATGTAATCCTTGGAGGCAATTTCACGCGATTTGCTTCAGCTCCATGGCAGGTCAAATGTCTTGGAAAAGGGAGAGATCGGGCTGGGGGAGGAAAGCGCTCAGCCGCGGCTACTGTCCGACTCCCGGAAAGGGACAGGCAGCATCTGCCGCTCTTGCCAGTAGGAGCGGTAATGGCTGGGGCAAAATAGCGCCATTTTTCTTCCCGCCTCTGGGACTGAGGGAAGAAAAACCCGATGTGTGGCGAGCCTCGGAGCTTGGCCCTGAAAAGTCCCGCCAAATTTCCAGGCAAGAGTGAGGCCATACAGCCCAGCGGCCTCTGCCAGCGCTCAGTTTCACACCTCACCTAGCCTGTATGTGTGAGGGCGCCGAGCGGACGCCAAGACACCCCCAGCTCCACATTCCCTACAGTTGCTGGCTGGTACACGACCTCGGCCTCGGGACAGGCCGACCTGATCTACAAGCCTACGCTTAAGGATGGAGGCCGCTAAGCAGAAGCCTTCCAGGTCCCTCCCAAAGTCACCCTTGTGAGGAGAGACATTTTCGGCGAAGGAAGGAACGAAAACGGATCGGGGGGGGGGGGGGAGGCCCGCGTACACCATCTTTACTCACAATTAAAGCGGGATAAAAATGTGTCCATTGAAAAGGGTGGAGTAAACGTTCCTTGTTAGAATAGCCAAGATGTTGATTTGGGAATAATTCTTGGTGCATTTGATATAACCGATGCTCCACAGGCCACTCCGAGGCTCTATAGGCCACTCCTATTGATGTTAACTATTTTAAGGGTCCTGCCTAGGCCACGATCTTGCACCCACTTTCCAAAAATCCCAGTGGGACTTTCCTCTTGAGTAGACATGAGCAGGATTGGGCTATATCCTTTTACATCCACATCATAGTTCTGGGCTTACTTTTCCTCTTTGGTATCTTCCAGCTATTCTGAGACTACGATTTCCAGAATTCCCAGCCAAGCCGTTTGGCAAGTGGGTGAGGATTCTTCCGTAACCAAACCCAAGTCTGATAATTTTTGCGGAAAATTTGGCAAAGCCTTTTTCCACTTAACAGTTCGAGCATTTGTGAAATGTCCATCTTTTCTCCACATTCTGTAAAGCAGTGTTTCTCAACCTTGGCAACTTGAAGATGTCCGGACTTCAACTCCCAGAATTCCCCAGCCAGCATTCGCTGGCTGGGGTATTCTGGGAGTTGAAGTCCGGACATCTTCAAATTGCCAAGGTTGAGAAACACTGCTGTAAAGGACTCGAATTTTTCGCATCTGCCTATACACCCTCCCTCCCTGTTATTAGCATGGTTGTTTTCAATGAGACTGAACCTCCAGGTAGCTGTTGGAATTATTGATAAACGTGCGGATATAGAGAGATATATTTATTTTCTATGGGTAAACACTTCCCCACTTAATCGCAAGGAAAAGTGAGAGCAATAACAACATTACACAACTGTACGTTTCCGATGGCCTTTCTCTGGCTTGCTGGCATTCTCTTTCGGGGTTTTTGGGAAACTCTACAATTAATAAGTTAAAGAATTTGTACATAAATATTTGTCTAGGGTCCCTATAATATCTACAACACAGAAATCTACAGAAATGACAAACTTGTACAAACACTACACTGAGTGCAATTATTATATAACATTTCAAATATACAAAGCTCAGGGTTTTTTTTTTCGTATTTTTTAATAACAATGGTATGTACAGTATCGAGTATCACAGTATAGTAACTTAAACAGTCCATATGCTAACATTATATTTCCCTTTGGTTTACTATAAAACCCTTGGTTGATATGATCGGTGGACAAGAGACCAGACCCGCCCCTCCCCAAGTGCTTTACTTCGCTTTGACCCAGCCTTGGCTCTGTCAGCAAGCATCTTTTCTGGGTTGTTTTCTTAGCAATCTCACCAACCTCCCGGTCTTCTCTCCAGCCTCCCGAAACTCGGGCAAGTGCTTTCCTGACCAAGTCGCCGATTTAGCAAGGAAAAAAAACTCCCGGCCGAGGAAGGGTGGACTCCTGCGGATTGGCCCAAGGGAAGCCGCAGAAGTGGCGCCTCCCCGCCTTCTGTCCCTTCCAGAAAGCGTGTGTCCATTGGCTTCCCTCCCGTTTTGGTCTTGGATTCGTGCCTCGGCCGATTTGCCCACCAACCCCCACGGGAGCGGCTTAGCACACCTCTTTGCCCGCGCTGTTCCCGGGGAGGATATTGAGCTGCGTGAGCTGCGCCGCGTGCTCCTTGGCTTTCAGGCGCAACGCCGCAATGCTGGAGGCGCGCCGGTCCGCTGCCGCGGTGGCCGGGTCAGAGAGGCCGCTCGATTGCACGGCGTTGTCCACAACAGGGGCTGGCTGTCGCAGCAGAGCAGCCGCAGTGGAAGCGCTAGTCAGCGGGGCCATGGTGGAAAAGAGCCTGCAAGCAAAGGAGACGCGGGACAGTCAGTCTTAAAGATAGCCGAAAGTCCCGCAGTTGCTTTTTTTGGTGGCGAGAAGGGGCTGCCATTCGGTTTCAGATTTATTCTTTTTGCAGGACAGACGGCTTTTCAGACCTCCAAAAATCGGGAAGGCCACAACCTGCCAACCTCGAACTGGAGGAGCCTGATTAGGAAATCGCAGGAGAACGAGGAAGTCTCTTTTTGCGTTCGCTTTCTGGCCTCCTCCCGAACCGGGGACTGAATCCCGCATTTCCCCTATTTAGGGCGCCTCTTCTGCCTGCTTGAACGCTTCTGACGGGACAGCCTTCGCGAGCCCTTCTGAACCCGAAAGTTGTGGGAGGAGGCTCGAGAAAGAGGAAGATTGAAAAGCCCCGATGCCTGCGAGCAGAGTCGCGTTTATAGGTTGGTAGGTCGGTCGTGTATTGGCGACAGTACCTCGCTTCAAGAAACTAGCAATAGATCGAAACTGGCTTGCACGGAGAGCGAGGCTAGGCAACGAGACAGCTGCCTCGGCTCTTCTCGCCCCTTCTCTCCAACCTACGACTAGGGTGGCTTTCGATAGACCTTAACTGCGCTACCCTAACTTGCGTTCGCCCTCTTAATTAGGGTGTCAGTCTGTGGCAACCCTGCTCCGTCTTATGAGAAACCTCCCGGCGCCCGGATGCCCAAAGCGGCGCCCGCCTCTCGGCTTCGCTGCCGCGCAGATCCCCCTCCCCAGCGGGGAGTGCCGTTCTAGCGGATTGCCTCACAGCGGAACTCCAATTACGCTCCGGCAACGCCTAGCAATGACACAATCTGCGGCATGCTTTTCCTACTTCTTTTTTCGCCTGTATTTCTCCCGGTGCTATTCAGCTGACCCCCTTTGACCGGCACGTCGAGAGACACGAGCTCTCCATTAACCAAGGAGGTGATTACTGACATCAGCGCGGCGAGGAATTGAACTGCGGGCCTGGAAGGCAACGGGAGGGACCAACTAAGACCAAACTGGCTAGGCTCTGGGACAGGCTGCCGAAGCTGGCGCCTGGTTCCCGTCGGGAGTGGCTTCTGTCCCCAGCTCACCCGCCGTGCTCAGAGAGAGGCTTTATACAGTTCAACTCAGAATGGCCGCCCTGGCCTTGACTGGGCTAAACTTCTGCAGCCTTTCGTTTGCAGAATGGAGGCCGAGAGCAACTGCGGGGAGTTGGGGGGGGGGGTAGACCTGCAGTACTAATCTTCCTCAACTTGGGAACTTCGTAGTTAGTCCCGCAGCTCTGGGGAATCTGATAGGTGTAGTAGATAGAAACCGAAGCCGTTTGAAATCGCCTGCACATCTTCCTAAAAACGTTGCTTATTAAGAGTAAAGGGAAATCTCCCTCAAGAGGATGAGGGAGGTTTTTTTTTTCTCCCTGCACCCACCCTGCTCCTTTACTTTCAGGGCTGCCCATTAAAATATGTTCAGCGAGCTTTTTGCAACTAATTCTTTCAATGTTTTTGGCGGGAGGAAGCGAGCTGCAACACCAGGCGACGTAGAGTTTAAAGAAAAGCATTAAAGCGCGGGAACAGCGTGATCAGTAGGGGGCGTAGTAACGTTTGGGAAATCAACTCATTCTACTTGTAGAGAGGAAACAGAAACAGTTTCATTTTCATTGGTAGACATTCCCCGCCCCTTAAAATCTTAATTTAACTTGGATTTCCATTCATCCTTCAAAAGATAATTTTGTTTTAAGTGTCGTCGTACCCCAATGAATACATTTTCCCTTTATTCTCCTGTTAATATTTCCCTTGTATTTTCATCTTTTCAGTTTTAATAAACTCGGTACTGTCTCGTTGTCTATTTAATTAGCTTCAGGCTTTTTATCTCATTGTTTGAATTAGATAAATTCAAAAATAAATTAGATAAGAAAATGCAACTACGGAATCGCCCTCCCCCCTGCCTGATTTATATTTTTTCTATCCAGCTGATTGCCGTCCAAGCTAGGGAACTTGGCTGCCTCTCTCAAACACAGAGTTTTCAGTTGCATTGAGTTTAATTAAATATGGCCCACCTATGATTTCCCTCTCCCCACTTAATGTCAATGTATATTGCAGTTCTTTCTGTAAGCATTTGGAGTAAAATACTCTTATTATAGGGAAATAATTCCCAACCTCTAGATCATGGGGCAGAGGGATACCCAACTTCTAACAGATGTTTAAACTTAAATCGTCGAAACACACTTGCCAAAGCTTTTATAGATCGCTGTCCAGTTAGAACATAGAAAATCAGACGTTCGCACGAGGGTGTTTTTTTTTCATCAAATCCATAATTTAAAAAATGGGGACTCCTAAAATGTGCAACCCTCCTCAAAGAGGGGGAACTCTTACAGCCTCCCAAATGGAATTCTTTAGCTACATGAGGTGAATAGGTTGGACCACCATTCTTACGGCAGCCAGGCCTACATTGGGTACAGAGAACTTCCGAGTAATCGCAGCCAGGGCTAGACAGCAAATCTGGGAGGTTGAAAAAGGCACATCCATCGCTCCCCCCCCCCCCCCCCAGCTTTCATGGATGTAATCTTGGCACTGAGAATTCTTAGATTTTTTTTTAAATATCCGTGTTCCAAATGCTTAGGCGGAAGGGTTCCACCCATCTTCCACAAGAACCAACTTTTCCCTAGCTCCGCCCCTTTGACTTCAGAAATAGGTGCTTCTGGATCTACACAGCACATGCGTACTCCTAGGAAATCCCCTCTCACTTTACCCTTGTGCAAGTTCAGCACCTATTCTGTGGTCCTCCGCTGACCAATTGGGAGGAAGGCACCAGGTGCGCGGTGGGGAGTTTACCTGCCAAAAGCTGGGCTGATGAAAGCCGGGTGCCGAAATACAGCCGCTCCCAGGAAAGTGCTGAGGCCTAGCGGGGTGCTGCTGGGGGGCAAGGCTGCAGAGCCCGGAGGTGGAGGTGGGAGGCTGGGAAAGGCGGCGGCGGCGGCGGCGGCGGCGGCGGCCGTCCAGGCAGAGTCGAGAGCTGGGTGGTGAGGAGGGAAAGGACTAGCATCAAGGTAGGGACTGAGCGGATGAGATGCCGACAGCGGGCCAGGGAAAGGAAGGCCGGGTGGGTGGCTTTGAGCACCGGCCTTTTCCCTCTTCCGCCATTTGGCTCTCCGGTTCTGGAACCAGACCTGGAAGCCAAAAGAAAACAAGGGGCAAGGCGATTAGTAAGCGCGGCCCTTCCCGCTCCTGTTCCTCGGCGGCCAGCAAACGATCTTCAGAAGCCCGATCACCTGATCACTGAGACATTGCGGAGGACAGCCAACAAGAGACCGGTTCCTAACCTGGCCAGAACCGTCCAGCAGGGGAAACGGTGAAAGCTTGCCGGGGTAGTTACTCCAGAAAGCCACCCAGTAATCTACTTTTCTGGCAGAGATAGAAAGAAATGCCACTCCATCTCTTGGAAACAGTTATGAAATCTAATAGACTATGGGTTTCTCATCTATTCTCTAGAGGACGCGAAGAAAATTGGTCCTTTTATTTATTAAGAGAAGTAAGCCAAGGCTGCAGGGTGAATGGATCAAAAACTCCTTCACTCTGTATAAATCAAAAACAAAGATTCACCTAAGTCACCTAAATTTGAGATATTGAGCAGCTTTTTATGGTTTCCCGAGAAATCAGCACTGCAGATATAAGATTCTAACAGATAGAGACCGACTTATTCTCAAGTTTTCCTATTCAAAAGTAAAAAAAAAAGTTGTAAAAAAATACTTTTAATTATATCATTAATGCAGCATTTCTTTTTTAACCTTTTTGAGGGGATTTAGACTGTTAGCCCTGGCTGGTAAATATATATCGTCCTCCTGTCTTCAATGTATAAAGGAAACTCTTGGACATATATAAACAATAAATTATTCTGATTATTTATGTTCTGTTGATGTCTATTCTTTATCTATCCCTTTAAAGCAGACTGAGCCATCAGAATGAGCTTTTAAAATACATTTCTCGTAGTAGAAATAGGCATTTTGTTACTGGTTCTCTATTGGAGGAGTTTCTCTGATGTAGTCTTTTTCTCTCTGCTCTAGATCTGCAATTCCCTTCCATCCTCTGGTAGTCTCGCCAATGACTGGGGATAGTGAATGGGAAGTATATACTACTGCATAAGACACATGCTGCAATATTCAATAAGCGATATCTAATGTTTCCTGATGTATTTAAAACTTCACATGTAACTATCTCTATCCTTCCCTTTCTCAGTGCCAAATGTTTTGGCAAATGTTTGAATGCTTTTGGCAACTTAGGTGGCAGGTTAAACATTTTAAAGACTTTGATACTTGAGAGAATTAATAACAGTAAATAATATTTTGCGGCTATTCATCTGCAGCATTATCAATAATCTCTGCAGGTCTGCCCTTCCTCTATTATTTCCTGAGAAAGAGCAAAAGAGAAACCTGTTCATTCCTATGTTTTTTTAACCAAAACTTGGCTAAATGAATTTCCATAAAGTAACTAATATTATTTTATATCAGATATTCGCATATTTTGTCCTGTTGTAAAGTGATGTAGCATAGTCACATTAACAATTACAACAATGTGAAAGAACAGGAAATGAGAATTTGCTTTCTAAGAATTTTGATTCCACTTCCACCAAATAAAAGAGTTTGAGAAAGAGAAAGAAGGAAAGCATTATAAGTGGCAACAAATGTGACTTCCTTGCATAGCTCTGATTTGCTCTAATCACCTCCAAGAAGGCCCTCCTTATAGCCCTACCACAGCCAGCCCAGGAACTGAGCATTAAGGCAATGAAAATGTTGTTATCTTCCAGTGCGCCTTTCCTGTTTCCAACTCAATTAACAATGTCCCCCACCATTCTGCCTCATTGAATTAATGTCTGAGTATACCCAAAGGTAAACCAAAAGATTCTAATAATTCATATTCTCCTTAATTACATCTTCTCCCATGAATGAGAACAAAGGGAGGGTGAGAAAGAAAGACGGTGATGAGGGGAAGGGGGGGTGTCTCAGTTTCTTGCTCACTCTCTTTTTTAGTTATTTAACTTTCCCACGACTCATTCCCCTGAGCTGAAAATCCTGAGTTGCTGTCACATCTCTGTTTGACAATAGAGAAATGTGTCAACAGAGAGGAGGGAACTGAGCTCTTCATTAGCTCCTCTAATGCGAGAAGCTGTTGTGTATTAAATGAGCCATATGGAATTTATGATGCTTTTGCTGCACTTGGCTTTCTGTGTAAAGTGATTTGCTCAGCACAGAGCCCAAAGACCGAGCCATCTGTTAGGGGGTATGGTTGCAGAGGCAACTCTGCCTCCCACCCAACCTACTTGAATTACCTAGCATGCTCAAGCCCAAAAGGAAATCAGGAGTAATAGCTGGCTCTCAGAGATTGAGGCGGCGGTTGAGAAGAAAGCCCCCTGTTCTCTTCTGAGTCCTCTTTGCTCTTGCACCAACATGCCTGGCTTACTCTTTGAGATATTTTTGGAGAGGCTAAAAATTGCCATAAATGTTAATTGCAGTGGGGAAAGAAAGGAAGGTTTATTGGGGACTTCCTGGACATTGTCTCCGAAAGTAAAAATTGGACAAGCACCGCAGTTCCCTCCATTTTTAAACTTAATTTGGGGTGGACAAAAGAGGATGAATCCAAGAGGATGACATCAATGATTAAGCATTTCGTTTTGCCCTACTAAGAAGCTCCCATGTCCAACTGATATCTGGCTCCCACATCAATTTCCAACCCCTCCCCCTTCGACTCACCTGCACTCTGGCTTCAGTCAGATCCAGGCGCATCGCCAGCTCTTCCCTGAGAGGGAAAGAAGTACAAGACAGGTGCTCAGGTGAATCTCTGAAGGGGTCCGGGAACAGGTACAGTGAGGTAGAAACTGCAGAAGTCCATGGTTCAGTTCGACCTTCTCATCTCTTGCTCAAATCAAAGCAACCACATCTGCCCAGCTCCGCATCAAATTAAGCCCCTGCTTTTTGTCTTAAAGTCTTTTGGTGGTGGTGGGATATCCCACAATTTGAAGTTTCCCTGGACCATCCTTCCTCTCAGTTCCTGGGTCAAAGCTGGAAATATTTTACCCTAAGCGTCAAGCTCGCTGACTGGTATCAGATGGCCCAGATAGGCTTCACCTGTTGATTTTCCCCAAGCTCAATTTACTTACTATTCCCCTTTTCTCCACAAAGAAAGAACGTACGAAAGAGGGCGGCGTTCCCCAGAAGGAGTCAAGCCCGAGCCCACCTCCTCTCTGGCATCTCCAGCAAGGCCTTTAACGAAGGCTCCCACCTCCAAATACCATGCTGCAGCACAGGGGAGATCTATTGAGCTGCAACACGAGCCCTTCATTGCGGTGATTATTGCAACAATTAAAGCAAATCTGAAACCATTAGGATGTTAGGGAACTGCTCACAATCTGTTTATTTCGAATTTGAGCGACTCCCGGGATAATTGGCTCTCCCTCCACTCGGAAGAAAAGCGCAGTGCCGGCCAAAGTGGGAGTCTGGCCGGACTCGAGAAGAAAAAATAACTAGCGCCTTCGGGCTGCCAAAAAGGAAGCCCCCGGACCGAACTGCAGGAACTATTTAAAGAACCCAGTACATTTCTGCACTGACGTGTGTCCGGGACAGTGAAAAAACCAACATCACCCCCATGTTCATATATCGGGATTTTGGCACTGAAATCAGACTTGTTTGGTGTGCTCCGCTGGCCCATTTCCAGGGAAAAGACGGAACGATTTTCTGGGTTCTGGTTAGGCTGGAGAGGTAGAGTGCGTATCAGTGACGAAGATTGGCACTGTAGCACCACAATCGAGTTTGACTGGCGGTTCAGAGTAAGCAGCTATAAAAGGCTAGCGAAGAAACCGCCTTAGCAAGGGATCCGTCAGTTTCTTCCCATCATCCAAACGCAGCCCCTTTTCTCGAGGAAACAACATGCATTGTAGCAGGTTAACGAATTTAAAGGGACATCCCTCCCTCCCCCTTTCTCTCTTCCTCAGAAGAGAATAAAAGTAGAGGAAGAATCCCAGTGATAAAAAGATAAGATCGAGTAAACTCCCGACTTTACAGACGGATACTTCCTTCGCACCCAGGGAAATTGCCTACGAACTTGGTAGAATAAGTGCTCGCTCCGGCAAAGAATTCACGCTTTTTGCAGTTCAACATGAGTATACCCCTCCCCCATCTTCATTGCCCTTTAAAGGAAGGGACTGGGTTGAGTTTTATTAGCAGCGCATATTTTGTTTTATCTGTTGGCAATAGATTGGGAGCATTTGCGCTCCTGCAAAAATGAAAGAATTCGTAAGGAAAGGGCTGATTAATATTATTGATTAATTATCAATTCAGAAGGGTTAATACGACGAGTTAAGCTCACCCAAAGCAAATCTGAAGCTAAGGAAAGGCGAAGATTTTCCCTCTCAAAATGCAAATATTCAGGAAACCATTTTACTAAATATTTGGATGGAGGCTGGCACCGAAAGTTCCGCCCAGCCCTTCAGAAAATTCGGTAGTTCTCAGCTTGACCGGAGTTTCCTTTCTAAGTTGATACGCATCCAAAGAATAGCAACAGATTTCTCGTCCCCAGTTCCATTTTTTCCATCTCCTATTTTCCGGACCCCGTCCAGAAATTACTACCGTCTGCGAGCAGGCAGGCAAGCCCTTGCAGCCGCTGCCAAAATGCTCTGGCCGAACACTGTCGCCCCGTTCCATATTTTTAGCCTTCGAAAGCGGAATACTTTGATCTTTTCCTATCTGTATGTATGTGACTTCCATTGAGAGGGCAGCTTTCCAGCTTCAACGGAAAACTGTGAAACTGATACCTGACAGACTAGCCAGAGGATCAGTGCAAAAATAGATTGGTTTGGCAACTATGTGGCCAAAAATTCGGCCACACCTATCCTTGGCAGACTAGCTTAAGGCCTGAAATCCAGCGGAGACCCGGTAACTCGTAAAGGCCGCTGAATTTGGGGCCAAAGCTCGGGAATAGCGGAAGGGAGAAGCAAAGCAGGGCACAAGAATACGTTTTGTGGAGGACGACCCGAAGAATATCTGTGACGCGCATCTCCTCTTCAAATCTTTCCCACCCTTTCCAGCCCTGCAGTATCCTTTCTTATGCCTACCTGTTTTCACCTTCCGTTTCCTTCTGAATTTGTACATGCAAAACTCGAAACAAATATTTAAAAAAAACTTTCGCCCCAGAGGATTTTATGCCCAGTCGATTCGCCTTTCTTGATCTTGCAGCTCTTTCCTCATTCCTAAGAGTTCTTTCGACGTTCCATCCTGACTTAGAAACCCCTTCCCACCCTACAGCCGCTTGGAGGCTAAGTTTGTCTCAGTAGTTCATTCCCTACCTGGTGAAGACGTCTGGGTAGTGGGTCTTCTGGAAGGCCCTCTCGAGCTCCTCCAACTGGTAGCTGGTGAAGGTGGTGCGATAACGGCGTTGCTTCCTCTTGAGCAACCCTTCCTCGGAATCACTGCCCGCCGACAGGCACACGCTGTCCTCACCATCCTTGCAGTCGGCCAGATCGTCTGCAGGGAGCAGTAGCTCCTCCTTGGGCAAGTCACCGGCACCCTCGCTTCCTATCGCCGTAGGCCCCACGCCAGTCCCACCCGCGGACCCCGAGCTCCGGCGGGCATCTTTGGCCTCGGTTAGTAGTTCATCGTCCTCGTCCAACTCCTCATCCACCTCCTCGGCCTCCTCTTCCTCCTCTTCCTCCTCTTCGTCGTCGTCGTCCTCCTCCAGCAGTTCCTCCCCTCGGTTTGGCCTACCGTCGGAGCTGCCGCCACCTCCAGGGCTGCTCAAGTCCTCGAGGGTACGAGCGGTACGCGCAAAGGGCGCGTTCTCCCGGTAGGACTTGCTTCGACTGATGCTGACCTGTGGCGCCTGGCTGATCTTGAGAGAGTCCCACGACGAAGCGGTTGGCTCGGCCCGCGCCAGCAATCGGCCCCCACCAGGCCCATAGAGGCGGCGCAACTTGGGCGGCAGATGCAGCTCGCCCATCTCGAAACCGGGTGGGCTGCCCTTGCCTGGTCCTGCCAGAGACAGAGACATGCACAGATCGTCAGTCCAGTAGCTACAGATGGGCTTCTTGGCAAGAGGGACTCCTCCTGCAAAAAGTCCCAGCGCCAGTCATCCTAACCCGCCCATCTTCCTCCTCAGCTGTCTAGGTTGAGTCAATAGAACGCAAGGAATTCCGTTAGAATCCAGACAATTCCCCATTTTTGTAATAACAGACAAAGTCTGTTTTGTTCATAAACAGATTTCAGGCAGGTTTACAGAATGTAGAACTAAGCTTATATTTGAAAGCAGCTGCAGCAAACAGCACTGCAGGAGAACATCTCCCAACCTCATTTTGGTTTCAAACATTATTACCTTCAAATACCAACTAAAAGGAGTCTCCCTCCTTCCAGCGGGCATCTGACACTTATGGGGTTCTGCCAACTTAATTTCCACATTTCTTTGGAGGTAGTAAAACAGACCCGCCCTTGAAGCCAAACCTGAAACTCCAGGTCGGAGAGAAAGTGGTTTAGAAGAAGCCGAATTCTCCCCCTTTCTCCCTTCATGAAGAAAATCAGAAGGGAGAAAGGGACATTTAATTTCCTACAAGATTTGGACACTGAACTGGAGTGCCCTCTCTCCTTCAGCCAGATGCTTTCGCCTTTAATCTAGGCCTGGCAGGCAAAGGCGCTGCCAAGTTGGAGAAAATACCCGCACAGAACTCTTGACAACGGTTGACATTTGCCATCACAACGCCACCCGTACAAACCCGTAAAGTGAGGAGAGCAGAAAAAGAAACCCTCTGTTTTGCATCCAGCCCTCCGCCCCGCCCCGCCTTCTCCCCGAGTAGTGTAAACCTTGCTAGGATTCAGCCCGGTGCACCGGAGAGAGAGATACTGAGACAATAGGGCGCATGGGGAGGGGAATTCTTCGGGACGTGATTCAACCTTCAACTGTCTGACTGCTCAACTTGAGACAGCCCGAGTGTGGGACACAGTTACTTACCGTAGAACCGCCTCCTCCCTATGCAATCCCTGGGCCAAGGGTGGAGTGGATGGGATCAGACGACATTCAGGACTGCGGGTAAGACAGGGATCTGCCTTTCATTTCTTCGAACCTATGTCCCCACCCTTTCCCACCCTCATTCCACCCTTCTCACCTTGCCCTGCCTTGTCCGGCTCCGTCCGGTTGGCCAGAGGCGACAGATTAGGAGCTGCTCCTAGCAGCCGCATCTTGCAAGGGCTCCTCCTGCCCAGGATGCTGTCGATGCAATAGGAGGAGAGCAAAGTTGGCGATTTACTTTTGCATTCGGGCCTCTCGGAGCAGTTCTCTTCTTGGTATTGGCTGCTCATGGCTTTGGCTTGCTTGCACTCTCCCGGGCCGTGCGGGGGTTGAAGTTTGGCTGGGGTTGGTACCCCTCCCCCCACTAAGCAGCAGCTGAGGCTCGCCCCTCTTCCTGCCCAGGACACGAGGAACCAGGGTAGTGACTGCGCTGCAATCGCTTAGCTCTTGATTCCCTCTCCTCCACGTGCTAGAAGGCGCGCTCTGATTGGCTCTTGCCAGAGGCTGGGCAGCCTCTGGCTTCAGCCCAAGGCAAAATGCGGCCTGGATTATGGAGGAGAAGGGGAATGATACAGGTTGGACCAAGTTGGGTGGCTTTCCTGGACATCCTTCTTGCTGTAACTGGCAAGAAGAGCTGAATCACTTTTTCCATGAAAAGGAAAAGACAGCCACCCTCTCCCCGAATGCTGCAAGGAATGAGTAGGACGGTCCCATGTAGGGTACAACACATCTCGACTGCATTGACTAAACGTAGAAACTTGTTTGCTTCAATTATATTTTGCTTACAAATTTAATTGCAATATTTGAGATAGCTTCCCGTGATTAATTTTAAGAAATACATTATTGAGACTTAGATTTTTGAATGAATCACTGGATTAATCATTACTTTCAGTCGTTGATTTTCTTTACAAAGCAAAACTAATAGTAATTTAGAGTGCAAACCCGTGCGTATCTATTCAGAAATCGATCATATTTTATTTCTTGGGCGCTGCGTTTAGAATTGTATCCTTAACATGAGAATGTACCTACAGACCGTAAAGGTTCACACTTAAGAGGATAAAGCAGCCGACAAACTGAGAGGGGAAAACTTGGCACGTCATCCAAACCAGCACATTACGGACTTCGTAATGTGCTGGTAATATGTAATTTAAATTGCTGTCGGTAGGAATTATAAAACACAGATCTTCATTACCCTTCCTGACTGCCTGCCTGCCTTCCTCACAAAAGCAAATCCGGATCTACCTAAGATTAAAAACGAGCATCGTTGGAACAAAGCGGCACCTTCACTAAAATAATAAAACAGGGGAATTTGGAACCCAGCTATAGAGCGTATTCACCCCGGAGGCAGAGGCCAAGGCTCCCTGCCTAAAGATTGAAGTTGGGCAACTGGGAAAAGCCTTTCACTTTTTTCTAAAATAAGAACTCTTTCTTTTTGATTTATACGTTTTCGCTGCTGTTGTGCAAGAACCCAAACCAGCCGAGATCAGAAACAGCTTAGGCACTGCAAGGAACTGATGGGTAATTCCAACTGGCTTCCTCGATAGGCAAGTTCATTTTAAAGCAAACTGTAACAGGGTCAATTACTTCTTGTTTCAAAGTGACTATCTGGGAAACGTTAGGAATTAGGAATTGAAGGTCGCTGAGTAATTTACTAGGAGGGTCGGGATCAGTGCCAAAGACTGCAAATTTGCTCTGCAGTTATTTTTATCGGTAAAGTTTTCCCGCTACCTTCTAAAGAGGAAAGCAGGCAGAGAGAGCAGCAAGGAGCAAGGAAACTATGGTTGAAATCCAGGTTTGGGACAAGGGAAAAATTCCAGACCTGGTTTTCTTCTCACTGAACCTTCCTCCCCGAGGGTGTCAATTTTTTATTTTTTTTACAAAGATATCTACTTGAATCGCTTACAGTTCGTATTTAAAAATATAAGGATTTATAATTGGAATCTCTCTTGTGCACTCGCCCTCTTTTACTGTAATAAACATCTGGATGAAATGCTAATAGGAGAGCAGCGTTCCGGTGCCGCGGCGGCAAAACTGTTTCGCGGCGAAGTAGAGAAGCAAGGAAGGGGAGCCCGCTTCCCCAAAAGACAATTCCCCAAGGCGGGTCGTCCCCAGAGAGCTCTCCTCTCGATTCCTCTACCCTCTCTGCTCCATGCGCAGCCCGCAGTGGTTCCCAGCCGCTTATCTCCGCGGGATACTTTCACGCCGCGGTTTCGGTGGCGCTTGGTTCCATCTCCTAAGCGCCTTCCTTCCTCTGCCCTGGAAAAGTCGGGGGTCCTTTCCCTTACAGTCAACATTTGGGACCTACCCGTGCGGGTAAAGGGTTTCGTGTGGACTTTTTTAAAAAGCCCCTATAAACCTTGGACTGAAGCCCAAAGCGCAACAACCGTGACCCGGCTAAAAAGTGAAACTTGAACGTCGAAGTCCATTTCAAGAGAACTCTTAAGGACGAGGCGATTCCACCTTGGCGGTTTCCTCCTCCAGAGGAGAAGCAGCGGTGGGAGGAGGGAGACGTTCCTAAGGAAGGGCGGGATCGGGCGGCAAGCGTCAATTCCTCCCGAAGGGCGACCAAGTCGGGAGACCAATCGCTGCCTACCGAGGGAATTTTATTTGCCAGAGGCAGCCCGGTTGCCAGTAGAAAGGCCCCGCAGAGGCGGGTTTGCTCTGCGCCTCTTCCTCTTCCTCGATCCCCCTCAAGGGAGCGGTCAGAGGAGCACTGATCTCCGCTCCCCCCCCCGTCCCGAGCGCCGAGGCCTGAAAGGAGAAGGCGGCGTGCGGAGGACGATTTCGGTCAGTAGAGCGTCAATCCGGACTGCCCTCAGGCGCCCTTTCCAGGGAAAGGCTCCATTCCGAGGGCCAATTTCCTCCGCTCCGCACTCGCCTTTCTTTTTCCGCCTCCCGGACAAACCGGGTACTTGGCGGACGCGTTTTGTTTTGCATTATCCATTCTCCCCTCGCCTTTCAGAGCCACTCTTAGCGTGGCCTCGGGGCAGGCGGTGACTCTTCGGTCTCCGACGCCGAATGGCCCGCTATTGTCGGCGCATCCAACCGCCAACGCCGCCACGTTCCGAGCGCTGCCTGGTCGCCCCAGAGCCCACAGCGCCGGAGGAGCAGTGTCTAAGCCCCGTCATCCTCTCTGTGGGCTCGGCAGGAGTAGATCCCCCCACCCAGTTTGTTGGATAAAAAACAGGGTCGCTCAAGAAAAAACAGGGTCGCCCAAGAATGGCCAAAATGCTGAATCTCGTAGTAGTATTCTGTTACCCCTCATCCTGTTCCCAGGGGCCTCTCAAAACTCCCAACATCAGTCTGACCCGCGAGAGCGATCGTGGCAAGGCAAGAAAGGGAAGTGAAAGTGAACCACTCGATAGTTTTCAGGAAAACTCTTAAGGTTTAGTCAGCCAAAGGAAATGAAACTCCTTTGATTTGTCCGCATTTACTTCTTTTAGTTATTCGCTTAAATCCGCGCAAAGCTCCCGCTTCTTTGCTTGGCGTTTCCATCCAGCTGGCCCGTGCCTGCTGAGAGAGGCCTGTCTGGGTGAAAAGAAGACTCTACTTCTAGATGTGGTAAAAGCTGAAAATTCAGCCGCGTCTGCGGCTCCGGGAAGCCGAGACGCGGCTCATCTCGAATCTAGCTGTTTTTGCCGCGGCAGGAGGCGGGCGGGAGGGGGGAGGGGTAGTGTACACCCCGCATTGCACGTCGACATTCCTGAAGATTTTTCAGCAACTTTCTCCGAAAAGATCCCCCACAGACCCATCAGAACAATTAAACAAGCAAGGCCCAAAATCAGAACTGGTGCCGCCGATCTATCCGCTTCTGGAATCCCCTATAACTAGGTGATTCTTCCCCTGCACATTTTTAGTTTTCTGGATTCTCAATCCTTCCTGCCTTCCTGCCAACGACTTTCCTGTAACCATCTGTTTTTTCCCTACACTAATCCTAATTTAACCCCGAACTGTCTTATTGTAACCTTTTGGAGAAGTGCAGGGAAAACAATGGCGCAGTGATCCAAATAATACAAAATGATTAGAGTTTTACTCAGAGGAGGTAAGAATTTTCCTCCTCCAACTGGAGCCAAGGGATACTGACAGCTGTGGCTGAGGCAGCAGGAGCAAGTTGCTTTGGCCAAGATGAACAACCTTAGGTGGGGCTTTCCACTTCAGCTCCTATGCACCCTACACCTCTGCTAGTGTTTTGAGAAAGGGCACCTTTGCCTACTTTCAGTTCAAAGCTCTACCCTTGCATAGGGCAATGCTCTTGTGCAAAATGATTGGAAACAAGGCAAATGCTCTGCGTAGCCTGAAAGATGTGCCAGGTTCCATGAGCCACACTAGGAAAGGAAATTGCAGACTGCTCTGAGCATTATTGGGTCCCACTGATGTTTTTTATGGGGGAATGAAATGCAATACAGGGATGAAGTTTTTGTCCAGCAAAGATGAACATCATCTTGATTTTAATAAGAGCCTAAAAGTGGTACCTCCCTTTTACTTGTAGCCAGAAATGAAAGAAGATCAGAAAAGGTGTCTGGTTAAATATACTGTAATCTGTTTCAAGAAGCAATTTCTGATGTTTTCATTTATTGTAATGGCTTTATTAAAATATTTACATGCTGGTTATTCTTTTACTATTGTGTCCATCCTCCACATATCCTTTTAAACAAGATTCCATACTAAACTTTATGCGTTGGATTTACCAATGTAGGAATTCCACAACCAAAAGGTCATGCCTTAGCTCAGTTAGCTCAAATGGTGGAATATTCCTCATTGGTTTGCCAGACCTGAAAAAAAAATCCAAATATAAGATATATTTATTCCCACATTTACTTATTTTATTTATTCATTAGAATTTTTCAAACAAAAATGAGAACAATAGTAAAAGAAAAATATATAATGACAGACCCGATAGGCACATCAGTGCACTTATGCATGCCCCCTCTACTGACCACTTAAGTATGATATATGATGTATGATGTATGAAGGAGACAGCAGCATTCCAGCTTTGACAGTCTGCTCTCAGCTGAAAGAAGATCTCATCACATCTTGTTGGTTGTGTAAAAATGCTGTTACTTTTTGTTTTTGTCAGAAATAGTTACTTTTTAACAACAACCATTGTTGTTTTTGGTTTTAAAGAGTTAAAATAATTGAATGAATAAGATTTAAAAATAGGAAGTTGTTGTTATCCTTTAATGGCCATTAAAAATTAATTTCTGCGGATGCAATCCTGCTTACATGTAGTTAAATACCAATAAAATATTTCCTAAAGATGTTGAGAAGATCAGGAAGAGAAAAAAAATAAAAGACGAACATCAGTTTTTAAAGGACTAAATGAACTTTTAAATATGTGCAAGGACACAGACTGAAAAAGAATCTTCTCCAAAGCACCTGTGGGTAGGACAAGAAGGGAAGGGTGGAAACTAATCAAGAAGAGAAGCAACTTAGAACTAAGGAGAAATTTCCTCACAGTTGGAACAATTAATCAGTAGAGCAACTTGCCTCCAGAAGTTGTGAATGCTCCAACACTGGAAGTTTGGATAACCACTTGTCTGAAGTGGTGTAGTGTTTCCTGCCTAAGCAGGAGGTTGGACTAGAAGACCTCCAAGGTCCCTTCCAACTCTGTTATTCTATTCTATTCTACTCTATTCTATGAATAGTGATGGAACTATTTGTAAAAAGGTCCGTTTGTAAAAATAAGTATTTGATAAGCCCTGACATCCCCCTTGCAGAGGAATATTTTTGAAGACAGATTGATTTCCATCTCTATGGTGAGCTAATTGTATAATGGGCTAAGTAATTGTATAATTTATTTCCTATTCCTGTTTTAAATATCTCAAGGAAGAGGGAGGCTGCCTTTGGGGAAAGTGCAAAGAGTAAGCATAAAGGTTATAGCTAATGAGCTTGCTTTCCTATTAGTGTAATGAAACCATATTTGTCTGTGTATGTGTGCATGTGTGTGTGTGCATGTGTGCATGCATGCATGTGTGTGTGTTTGTGTATGTGTGTGCAGTTTCCAATATTAAACATGATTCCAAGTGCATGACATGTAAAGAGCACTAGTAGATTTATTGCTTTGCCTTGTTGTCTTATCTTTCTAATTAAAATGCTGGTATAAACAGAAAAAGATGCCTCCAAAAATTCACCATAATTATGATGTCAGTGAGAATGTAAGTTTCTAGATTGTAAAATTCACAGACAATTCTCTACCTTGCCTGATTTGATTAAGCCATAATGTGATTTCTTTGTTTTTAGCTTAGTATGATGTACGGACATATCCACTGTGATTTGGATTATTGTATGAACAAATGACACCACAGTGGTATCTTCAACAAACCATTTTTTAAAAAGCTCTGGTTTAATGTGATGTGTAAACCAATGCATCAATGCAGGATTTCAGTCTTGACAGGGCAATCCTGTGAAGTATAGCCTGTTCAATTCCAGAGGGATTTATTCTCAGATCAGCTTATTTTGGACTGAAGCCTATAGTCTTAAATTATGATCCTTCAGACTTTGTGGGAACATACAAGTTTATCTCAGTTCTAATCATATAAAACATCTTAATATAAAGCAGAAATGAATTGCAAATAAACATTATTTTCTCTATCTTTTGTATGTTATACCTTTCTTGTAAGGCTGACTGATAGGCATAACAGAATTGCTAGGTTTTACATATGGGACAGAAAGCTGAATTAGTTAAAGCCATGCTATAAAACCTGACAAATTTGTTGACATGGAATTTGCTGACTGACCCTGCAGTTCTAGGAATAAAACTTCCATTACAGTGTAGTATAACATTTATACAATGTAAACATTGTGTTAAAGTTGTCTGCAACTATAAAAATCAGTGGAATCCAAAATCCTACCAAGCATATCTATATTTTGCTATTTTGCCTGCAAAAGATACTTTCTACAGATGTCATAGCTATTTTTCAGGGATGCTCATCACATTTTCAAAATGTAGCTCATAATACAGTCAACTTGTAGCATACACAGGGAAGATTGAAAGACCATATTCTGAAACCTTGGCAAGATGATACCAATTAATTCAGATGCTTTATTTTTAGACATATAATGACCAAAATATTTTATGTTATTGTTATGACATTTTTATATTGTACAATGCCTAGAATAACTGAGAAATGAACATTCCTCAAAGCTATGAAGATAAATATTGAGCTAAGAAAGCCAAAATCTGATGTAATGTAAGGCAGCTTTCCATGAGCTTTCTTTCTATGTTTCTTTCTAAAACCTTGGGATTTTCCTGATAAATAATGTGAAGTTGTCAAGTGGTGAAAATGTAGTGCTGCCAAAAAACCCAGTAGCACACTTCTAAGAAAAGTGGACAGATGTGTTATACAAGCATAATCTATGCATGCAAATTATGCTAACATAGCAATATCGCTTAGCACTTTATAATGCTTTACAACCCTCTAAGCAGTTTTACAGAGTCAGCATATTGACCCCAACAATCTGGGCCCTCATTTTACCAACCTTGGAATCCTGAGCTAGTGAGAATTGAACTGCTGAACTGCAAGCAGCCAGTAATCAGCAAAGTAACCTGTGGAAAGCATTCTAACCACTGCACCAACATGATTCATCCTGGAAAACTCCTGTCAGCATCAATGTACAGTATTTTTAGGTTATAATATTATATACTTCTAATACTTTTTTAAAGAAAAGAAATGTGTAGAACTTACTCAAATTATTTGCTTTCCACACAATGAATTTTTTACAGTGGTGTGACTTGTTGCATCAAAATGCTCTTTCTTTAATTTTGCTCGAAATCCTCTTTCTTTATTTTTTTCTTAAATAATAGTTCCTCTGATAGCCTTTTGTTCGTGGTATTCTTCCTTATATTCTCCTAACAATTCCAAGGTTTCCTTCGTAGCAGTCATATTTCTGCCTCATATACTCATGATAGGGAATTTTGACTATTGCACGTCATAGGACAAGTAGAGTTGTTAGCATTCTGTGAATTCAATAAGCTTCATGGAACCTTTGGTAATTTCAATTAGAGGTAGTCTAGAAATCAAGGAGAGTTATGCCTATGATGATGGGATCTGAAAAATTCTATATGCCACAGATATTATTATCTCAACATCAGATACTGCAATTACAAAAAATATAGTAAACATTTCATATCTGATAAACACATACAAATAGATATATAACTTAATGAGTTATATATGGAAGTAAGTGTGAGGGGAGAAAACATGAACTGTTAAGGATTGATTTTGAGATAAATTATCAAGAGTAATTACAAATCATTATTTTATCAGAATTTACTTGGCTTTTGGCTTCCCCCAACTTGTGACCATATGACAGCATTGATTTTCCGTGATTTACAATCCTGGGAGCTTGCCAAATAACTCAGTTCTATTGTTCTGAATAATTTTGTTTGAGTTTTGCAAATATATATGTTTGAGGGTAAGAAGACTGTCTTAGAAAATATTGGGTTGGGTTGTTTTTATTTTAAAATATTTGCATGGGTGCATATTTTTGTATGCAAGGTTTAAAGTACACAATTTGAGTTCCCAGTTTTGTGCCTAGGACCACTGCTAGACATAGCAATATATATCTTGATGCCTATAAGGGCCACTGCCTTCCCCAATTTTAGTTTTTTTAGATTAGTCTACCATGCCATTGTATCCAGCTAGGTGGCAGCATATAATTGGCCTTGTCTGATCTCAAAAAAAAAAAAAAAAAAAGACCTAGTGAGAAGCTGGATGGAAGAACTTTAGGGAAATTCAAGGTTGTAAGCATGACTGGAAAGCTGACAAACTATCCTGGAAGATATCAATAGCACACTCCTTGTATATCATTTCCCAGAAAACTATACAGACATGTTCATGAAATTATCAGCAGTCCCGTTTGACTGAATGAGGTTTTATTTGTAAGAAAACTCCAGCTTTAAGCATACATTGCATTTCTAATAATATCATCTCATCCCACACAGACCCCAGGCATTTTGCTTCTCCACTGACAAATATGACCTGATCTGGTAGAGATCAAGTGGGAAGCTATAGGGGGTAGTAGGGAAAATCCTTTTCTGATAAGTGGTTATTTTGAGACAAGCATTGTTCAACACAGTGACTAATTTCTAGTATTGTCTCTATCATGCTTTCAAAATTTCAGATATGCCAAAGGTGTTCGGGATCCATGCAACACAGAAGAATGTTTTATGCTCTTGTAAATGTAAACTATTTATGCGTTTGTAACATATTAGCAAAAGTATTATTATATACTTTATTCATTAAAGATGAAACTCAGTCAACTGAACATGCAAAAATGCATCACAAATACCATTGGTGCTAATGGTTGATACGGGTTGATGCCAGTGTCCTAGGAATCAGGCAAGTACCTTCTTAAAATGTACAATGTTCTGAGTAGTGCAGGTTTTTTGCAGGAAGCTGCAATTTCTTGATGTATTTTATAAAATTCTTGGACATGGTACCAAGTGCCCCAATGACAATGGGCATCACTGTTACATGTTTCATCCATCATCATCATCATCATCATCATCATCATCATCATCATCATCATCATCACCATCATTCATTAAACATGAAACTCAGTCAATTGAACATTTAAAAATGTGTCACAAATACCATTGACTGGTGCTAATGGCTGATATGGGTTGTTGCCAGTGTCCTAGGTATTAACCAAGTATCTTCTTAAAATATATGATGTTCTGAGCAGCACAGTTTTTTGCAGTTCCACTGGTGTTATTGCAGAAAGCTGCAATTTCTTGATGTGTTTTGTAAAATTCTTGGTACCAAGTGCCCTGATGACAATGGGTATCACTGTTACATGCTTCATCCATAGCCGTGTAGTTTCGATGGCCGGGTTGCGATATTTCATGATTTTTTCCAGTTCTTTTTCTTCGACTCTGATGTCTCCTGGTATAGCGATATCAATAAACTGTACTTTTTGGCTCTCAGCAACCGTGATATCTGGCATGTTGTGTTCCAAATGACAAGCCATGCCAATGTAAAATTGTCATTACATTTTCCTTCAATGTTTTTCAAGTGCTGTCCATCCACTTTGATTTTGGTTCTCCAAAACTTTGGTTTTCCATATATTTAATCTGTCATCCAGCTGTTTTTCCTTATATTCTGCCTTCGTTTCTGTTTGTGTCTATAATGCTCTCTGTTTTCACAGCCTGCAGCAATTTTTCTGTACTTTGGTTCACAATCATTCAAACTTTATTTTTCTTCTTCTACAGTTTGATGGATTTGCAATAGCCCTCTGCCCCCTATTTTTCTTGGCAGGTACAACCTGTCAATGTCACTTGGTGGATATAAAGTGTGATACATATTCAAAAGCTTGCACGTTTTCTGGTTCAGGTTTTCCAGTTCAGTCATGGTCCAGTTGATGATTCCAGATGAGTAGCATTTCACTGGAACTGCCCATGTACTAATGTCTTTAATTATGTTTCCAGTATTCAGCTTTGATTTTAATACTTTGCGGACCCTCCTGATGTATTCCTTTTGCATTGACACTTTGACTTTTCCATTCAAGATGTTATCTGCTTCCAATATGCCTAGATATTTGTAACCATCATCCTTTGCTAATGCTTTCACTATGCTTCCATTTCCCAGTTCTAATCCTTCTATTTTTTTCCATTTTTCCTTACTGCATGGATAATATAGGACATTTTTCAAGTCCAATGTTCATTTTGATGTTGCTGCTGAATAGTTATATTTAAATAATAACAACAACAATAATAATAATAACTCCTCCGAGGAGCTTTACCTTGTCATTGGGGGGGGGGGCTTGCACGCTCTAATGATCCTAAGGGATATGCTGAACAGGTACCATATCAGACAGGTCTTAGGTGAAGGGCCAGACAAAATTTGCTCCACAACCCATTCAAATATGGTGAATACAGAAAAAATGAAATTTATGCCGGCTGAACTGTCGCCTGGATTAACAAGGGTTCCATTGGATGCTATGGCTCCTGGACATTCTGCACAAAATGAGCTACAGGGCTTAGCTCCCTCTGCTAGGCAACCAGGGCATGGAGCTGACAAGCTATTGGAAGAAAAAGTGAAAAAGCGAAAAATCTGGACTAGGGAAAAAAGCATCTCTATTATGAAAGCTTACTATCAGTCTGAGCCAGCAAAACGTGGATTTCAAAAACGAATGTATCAGATTTAGAAGGTGAACCACACGGACTGTGATATCAGTGAACAAAAGCTAATGGATCAACGACATGTAATTCTAAGCCACAAATTTTTCACTACAGCAGAATTAATAGGAATCGAAGAGAAAGCAACTAATGGTCTGAGTATACCAACAAAGAAGAGTAACATCAAGAATGATTTGCAGACTCAAAAGCAAACTGAGGAAGAAAGGGAGGAAGAGGATGCTGAAATGGATGAAGTTAAAGAACAAGGAAGCACTGAAGAACAAACACCAACAGATATTGCTCAACTAGCTGAGAAAATAAAGCATCAAATGGAAGATGCTGAAAGAACACATTTGCCAAAGCTGAACCAAGTGAACCGGAAAGAATTGAGAAAGGTACTAAAAAAGGTCAATGAGGCTGTGCAAACCATTCAAACATTAGCTGAAACAAACCAGCTGTTGTATGCAGCAGCCTTCATAACCACCAAGAATTGGGTTTGAAAATACAAAAGAACCAAAGAGGCAAGAAGAGGAAGCCTAAATGGAAAATTTGATTGGAATTGAAGATCAAAAATTTTTTGGGAGACTTGAGCAACTTGAAGAACCTAAGGCAAGTCAGCTAAAGAACAAGCAGGTCAAAAGCAGCCTGGAAGCAAGATACAATTTGGAGAATAAAGAGATTGCGATAGTAATTGAAGAGCTGAAGCAGAGGGTTGTTGCCGTTGCTGACAAGATTAAAAATATGAAAACTGAGTAACTCAATTCAAGGAAAACTTACAGTTCAGAGGAAATCAGCATCAGTTTTATAAGAGCTTAGAAAGTGGAGATGGAGTAACAACAAATGAAAAGCCTGATAAAGAGAAAGCTCTGAAATTCTGGAAGAATTTGTGGGAAAATAACAAGAAGCACAACAGAGATGCAAAATGGATCAAACAGATTGAGGATTCTCTTAAAGTGCATAATATGGAAGATGTGAAAATAACAAAAGAAATGGTGCAAAGACAGTCTAGAAAAGTGAAGAACTGGAGTGTACCTGGACCTGGAGTTACATGGCTTCTGGTTAAAGGCACTTACAAGTGTGCACAAAAGATTGGCAGCCCAAATGAACCAGATCTTAAAAACACCTGAAAATGATGAATGGATGACAACTGGAAGGACATTTATGATCCAAAAAGATAAAGACAAAGGAAAGGATCCTGGAAACTATAGGCCAATCACCTGTTTGCCAACAGCATACAAGCTCCTTACTGGTATCATTGCAAACCAAATTTATGGATACTTGGAAAGAAATAATTTGCTTCCTGTAGAACAGAAAGGATGCTGCAAAAATTCAAGAGGAACAAAGGACCAACTGCTGATTGACAAACGAATCCTAAAGAATTCAAAGAAAAGATGAACCAACCTGTTCATGGCTTGGATAGACTATAAGAAAGCATTTGATTCAGTTCCCCATAGCTGGATCAAGAAATGCCTGAAAATCTTTGGCATCAGCAGCAACATACAAAAATTCAAGGAAACTTCAATGAACCTGTGGAAAACAAAACTTATAGCTAATGAAGTAGTACTGTGCGAAGTTGAAATTAAACAAGGCATTTTCCAGGGCGATTCCCTTTCACCCCTACTTTTTATACTCTCAATGCTACCACTGACAATCATTTTGAAGAAGATGAACTATGGATACAAACTTGCAAAGAAAGGACTGAAAATTTTGCACTTGGTGTACATGGATGATTTGAAGCTGTTTGGTAAAACAAAAGCTGAATTTATTAATTGAAAGCACAAAAGAATTTAGCCAAGACATTGGTATGCAGTTTGGAATTGACAATTGTGCAACAATGGCAACCAAAGCAGGGAAGGTCATAGAAGATGATGGAATAGAACTTGAGAATGAAGAAATGATAAAGGCAGTAAAACCAGAAGAAGGCTACAAGTACTTGTGGATTTTAGAGGCCTCTGACTTAATGCATAATAAAGTCAAGGAATTAACCTCAGCCAAGTACATTTGACAAATTCGCAAGATATTAAAGTCCAAATTGAATGGAGGAAACATCATAAAAGCCATAAATACCTGGGCTATACCTGTGATTTGATACTCTGCAGGAATAATTGACTGGACCCAGATGGAGTTGGACAATTTGGACAGAAAAACAAGGAAGCTTATGACAATGAATCATGCTTTGCATCCTAAAAGTGAGAAGTAATTGAGAAGCGAGCTGAAAATTGGAAAAACAAAGCTATGCATAGCCAATACTTGAAGAGTATTGAAGGCAAAGCTGACCAAAAGCTAACTTGGAACTGGTTAAGATCAGGAGCACTGAAAAAAAAACAGAAGGCTTTATTTTGGCAGTTCAAGAACAAGCCTTAGGCACAAACTGCACGAAGGCAAAAATTCAACATGTTACCACCAACAGCAAATGTCACCTCTGTAATGAGAAAGACGAGACAGTCGACCACTTGATCAGTGGGTGTAGCAAAATTTCACAAACTGACTACCTATAACTCCATGACTGTGCTGCTAAGACCATTCACTGGAAATTGTGTCAAAAGTTTGGATTTGAGTACAGCAAAAACCACTGGGAACATCAGGTTCAGAAGGTTTTGGAGAATGAGAAAGTCAAGATCTTGTGGGACTTCAGAATTCAAACTGACAGGCACTTGGCCCACAACACACCTGACATAACAATAGTTGAAAAGAAAAAAGTATGGTTCATTGACATTACAATACCTGGAGATGCTCGAATTGAAGATAAACAGCAAGAAAAAATCACAAAGTACCGGGACCTGCAAATTGAAGTTGAGCAACTGTGGAAAAAGAAATCATGTGTTGTCCAAATTGTAATTGAACTCCTTGGAGCAATACCTAAAGGACTACCTCGCTATTTGGAAATTCTAAATTTACCTGACTTGAACATTCTGATTCTACAAAAAAAACACCCTACATGGAACAACTTATATCTTCCGACGTTACCTTAACAGTTGCTAGGTCCTTGGTTAGGACTTGAGCTGTTGAGCTACCAACCAGCTCCAAAGCTGTGAATCTCACCAAAGATTAAAATAGTAATAATAATAATAATAATAATAATAATAATAATAATAATAATAATAATAATTTGCAAAATAATTTGACTTTGCAAAGAAGCTGATGAAACTGTTGATCACATACTCAGCTGCTGTAAAAAAATCACGCAGACTGATTATAAATTGCGGCACAATTCAGTAGCACAAATGATCCATTGGAATTTGTGCAAAAATTATAATATTAAAACAGCAACAAACTGGTGGGAACATCAGCCTGAAAAAGTCACCGAAAATCAGATGGTCAAGATCTTGTGGGATTTCCGTATACAAACCGACAAAATACTGGCGCATAATACACCAGACATCACACTGGTTGAGAAAAATAAGGTCACAATCATAGACATCGCAATACCAGGTGATAGCAGGGTCGCTGAGAAGGAACATGAAAAAATCGCAAGATACCAGGACTTAAAAATCGAAATTCAACGACTATGGCACAAACCAGCAGTGGTAATTCCAGTGGTAATTGGCACACTGGGTGCTATTCCAAAAGCACTGGAATTACATTTAAAACAGTTAAAAATTGACAAAATCACCATCAGTCAAATGCAAAAAGCCGCACTGCTTGGATCTGCACGCATATTACGAAAATACGTTACGACGTCCTAGGCCCCTGGGTGGGGCCCGACTAGTAACCAATGCCAAATTTGGCGAAACAACTGGCCGCTGTGATACAATTGTATAATAATAATAATAGAAATAATAAGTGAAAAACCAGAAAAACAGGCCACAGTTGAATTCTGGAAAGAATTGTGGGAAAATGCAAAGGACTACAACAAGGAAACAAAGTGGATACATGACTTTGAGAAAAGCATTGGCAACAAACAAATGCAAGTATTAGAAATAACAACTGAGATGGTCAAAAATTGAGTTAAAAAGGTAAAGAATTGTAATTGGTCCTGGAAAGCACCAATTACATGGTTTCTGGCTCAAATATCTGACCAGTTTACATGCAATATTGGCCAGGCAACTGAATGAAATTTTACAAAAGGGCCAAATTGATGTTTATGAGTTTGATTGATGAATGGTTGACAACTGGAAAAACATACTTGATTCAGAAAGATGCAACTAAAGGAACAACACCTGAAAACTACAGACCAATAACATGCTTGCCAACAACCTTCAAATTACTCACAGGCATTATTGCAGATAACATGATGGATTATTTGGAAACAAACAACATCTTGCCAGTAGAGCCAAAAGGCAACAAAAGAAGGAGCAGGGGCACAAAAGATCAGCTTCTAATTGATAAAATGATATTAGAAAATTGTAAGAACAGAAAAACGAACTTGAATATGGTCTGGATTGATTACAAAAAGGCATTTGACTCACTGCCACATAGTTGGATCATAAAATGCTTAGAAACAACTGGCATCAGCAAAAATATTACATCCTTTACTGAAAAGGCAATGAAACAATGGAGAACTGAGTTGGCAGTAGGGAATGAGATCTACGGAATGGTTAATATCAAGCGAGGAATTTTCCAGGGTGATTCACTTTCACCTCTTCTCTTCATCATCGCAATGATCCCACTATCAGTAATCTTAAAAAAAAAAATGAAATTAGGTTACCAAACAGCCAAAGAAGCTGAAAAAATTTCGCATTTACTATATATGGATGATTTGAAACTCTATGGAAAGTCAGAAATAGAAATCCAATCATTGACAAACACAGTCCGAGTATTCAGCACCGATATTTCAATGCAGTTTGGCATGGAAAAATGCACCACTGTATCCATAAAAAGGGGCAAAATCACTGCATGTGAGGGAATTGAAATGCCCAATGGCCAATTAATTAAATGCAAAGAAAATGAAGCCTACAAATACTTACCGTATATACTCGAGTATAAGCCGAGTTTTTCAGCCCACTTTTTGGGCTGAAAAAAGCCGCCTCGGCTTATACTCGAGTCTACAACTGGATCCGGCAGTGCTGTTGCCTGTTGGAGGAGGAGGAGGCGAACCAGCCTGCCATCGCCAGCCACCGCCAGCCCCGCCGCTCTTCCCGCTCCCTTCCAAGCCCCACAGTCCAGCGGACGGAGCAGAAACAGCCCCGGGGCTTCGCTGCCGCTCCCCGCATTTTCTGCACGGGGATCCCTTGGAGAGGGGATTCTAGCCTGCCATCGCTGGCCACCGCCAGCCCCGCCGCTCTTCACGAACCTTTCCAAGCTCCACAGTCCAGCGGACAGAGCAGAAACAGCCCCGGGGCTTCGCTGCCGCTCCCCGCATTTTTTGCATGGGGATCCCTTGGAGAGGGGATTCTAGCCTGCCATCGCCGGCCACCGCCAGCCCCGCCGCTCTTCACGAACCCTTCCAAGCCCCACAGTCCAGCGGACGGAGCAGAAACAGCCCCGGGGCTTCGCTGCCGCTCCCCGCATTTTTTGCACGGGGATCCCTTGGAGAGGGGATTCTAGCCTGCCATCGCCGGCCACCGCCAGCCCCGCCGAGAAGAAACCTCACTGATGCAATCCATGAGAAAAATATACAAACAACATCAATAGTATAAAGCAGTGGTCCCCAACCCCCGGTCCGCTTTGGTAGCCACCCGCCCGGCCGCCTTGGTAGCCCGTGGAGACGGAGCGCGTTCGGTTAGCCGCTACCTGGGGGCGCCGTCCCCATGACGTCACCGCGGAGTCCTCGCCTCCTTCCCTGGCGAGGCTTTCTCCCCGCCAGCCAATCAGAGGCCAGTCCCCGGGCAAACGGGGACAAGTTGCTGGCCGGTCGAAGCAGAAGCGGGAGATTGGAGGGGGGGAGAGAGAGCGAGAGCGAGCGCTGGGCGGGTGGCAGCGCGTTCCACAGCGGACTAGGCGCGCCGCGGGCTGCCAACCCCCCCCCACACACACACACGTACACACACTGCCTCTCTGGCAATTGGCTGCCCAGGAAGGGAGCGGGGAGCTTTCACAGATAAGAACGTGATGGGGTTTGTTTTCTTCCCCCACTCCTGAGCCCTTTTTTTTTTTTGCTTGCCTTCTGGGGTCTCCGCCGTGGAGCAGCCGAGGTCAGATGGGGAGGCGGAGAGAGAGAGAGAGAGAGAGAGAGATGGGCGGGTGGCAGCTGTCTGTGAAACATCTTCCCCTCCCCACCTCCTGGGCAGCCAATTGCCAGAGAGGCACGGTGGGGGTGGTGGGGGTGGAAGGAAATAAAAAGAGAAGTTGCCCTTTCATTTTGCAATCTCTCTCTATGACCTTGTTTCATTCTCTTCCCTTTTGTTTCGTCCTCATTTCTCAATCTCAGCAACTTTAACACTTTTGGACTTCAACTCCCCAAATTGCCCAGCCAGCTAGAATAGATAGATAGATGGTGGATAGGTGATTGATAGATAGAGAGGGATGGATGGATGGATGGATGGATAAATAGATAAATAGATAGATGATAGATAGATAGAGGATATATACACATACACGCATACACACATACATACACAGAGAGAGACAGAGACAGAGACAGAGACAGACATGGATGGATATACTATAAAGAATAATCCAAACTCCTTGGATGTTCTGGGCACCTTTTTCCCACCTGGGCCTATTCACAGATGCCACTTCGGAATCTTTCTCAGGTTCCCTGACTCCTGTTTGGGCACACTCCCTAATCTGGTTCAGTGGTCTTCAACTCCCCCCCCCCAATGAATGGGAAGACACTCCCCCCTCCATCCCCAAATCCTGAATGCCTTTGCCAACTGGAAGGAATGGTGGCTGAGAAGCAGAGTTACAGGGATTCCTTGGGAGAAAACGGCACATTTTTGGTTCTTTTCACCTCATTTTATTCCGTCCAGAAAATGCGGGGAGCGGCAGCGAAGCCCTGGGGCTGTTTCTGCTCCGTCCGCTGGACTGTGGGGCTTGGAAGGGTTCGGGAAGAGCGGCGGGGCTGGCGGTGGCAGGCGATGGCAGGCTGGTTCGCCTCCTCCTCCTCCAACAGCACTGCCGGATATCCGTCCAACGCTGCGGGGGCGCCAGCGGGAGCTTTGGCGGCTTCACCTCAGCCGCAGCGCTGGGCAGCAAATGTGCTGGTGCTGTTGGAGGAGGAGGAGGCAGCGGCACCTGAGGACAGGACAAGAAGCAATGGAAACTTGTCAGAAGGAGACTCAAGCTGGAAATAAGGAGAAATCTGACAGTAAGAACAATTAAAATCCTAGGAAAATGTCCTTTCATGAAAAATTACTTTTTCAGTTATCTCTGCCTGACATTAGTTGGGCAAACAGAAATATTAGTTGGCCAATTCTAAAAGGGAGCAGCAGAAAGAACTTAAAATATTTTTTAAGAGAGCTGGGTTTTTCATTTATATTATATGTATGAACAGAATTAACACAAATTGCAGATACCAATCAAACATAAAGAAAAAAAGGATGAAATAATGCTCATTTTTAAAAACTCAGTGAAAATAAAAACAATATACCAAGAAGGTGGCATACTGGTTGTGATTTGATCTCTTCGTGGGATCCCGGGGATCCCCTATACAAGTATTTTAATATTGCAGACTTGCAGTATTATAAGTCATACTGATATTATAGAACACTTTAATTAAGCGGGTCCCTTGAATAAACATAACTTTGAGTTTCAAATAACACTGATTTTTTATTTTTGAAATTTACCGGTATCTGCTGCATTTCCCACCCTAGGCTTATACTCGAGTCAATAACTTTTCCAGCTTTTTGGGGTAAAATTAGGTGCCTCGGCTTATATTCGGGTCGGCTTATACTCGAGTATATACGGTAGGCATTCTGCAGTTGGATAACATCAAGCATGGAGAAGTAAAAACTATTGTCAGGCGAGAGTACACCAACAGAGTTAGGAAAATTTTGAAATCTAAATTGAATGGTGGAAATACAATCAAGGCCATAAATACCTGGGCAATACCAGTTATAAGATACACAGCTGGTATAGTTAACTGGACACAAGCTGATTTGGACCTTTTGGACCGAAAAACCAGGAAACTAATGACAATGCACTACAGTTTACATCCACGTGGTGATACTGATAGACTATATCTGCCCCGAAAATCAGGTGGCAGAGGATTATTACAAGTGAAGCAAACAGTTGAAGAAGAAAAACATGCACTGGCTGAGTATTTAAAAGAAAGTCAAGAACATCTATTAATCGAAGTAAAGAACAAAAAACTACTGAAGGCCCAACAGACGAAACAAGAATACAGAAAAGATGTGATAAAATCAAGAATGGAGAGTTGGCAGAACAAAGCACTGCATGGCCAATTTCTGGAAAAAATAAAAGATAAAGTGGACAGTGAACAAACTTGGTTATGGTTAACAACAGGTACATTAAAGAAAGAAACAGAGTCACTAATCCTGGCTGCGCAAGAACAAGCTATCCGCACAAATGCCATTAAATCAAAAAATCCTCTGATGATGCCAAATGCAGACTTTGCAAAGAAGCTGATGAAACTGTTGATCACATCCTCAGCTGCTGTAAAAAAATTGCCCAGACTGATTATAAATTGCGGCACAATTCAGTAGCACAAATGATCCATTGGAATTTGTGCAAAAATTATAATATTAAAACAGCAACAAACTGGTGGGAACATCAGTCTGAAAAAGTCACCGAAAATCAGATGGTCAAGATCTTGTGGGATTTCCGTATACAAACGGACAAAATACTGGTGCATAATACACCAGACATCACACTGGTTGAGAAAAATAAGGTCACAATCATAGACATCGCAATACCAGGTGATAGCAGGGTCGCCGAGAAGGAACATGAAAAAAATCGCAAAATACCAGGACTTAAAAATCGAAATTCAACAACTATGGCACAAACCAGCAGTGGTAATTCCAGTGGTAATTGGCACACTGGGTGCTATTCCAAAAGCACTGGAATTACATTTAAAACAGTTAAAAGTTGACAAAATCACCATCAGTCAAATGCAAAAAGCCGCACTGCTTGGACCTGCACGCATATTACGAAAATACGTTACGACGTCCTAGGCCCCTGGGTGGGGCCCGACTAGTAACCAATGCCAAATCTGGCGAAACAACTGGCAGCTGTGATACAATTGTATAATAATAATAATAATAATAATAATAATAATAATAATAATAATAATAATAATAATAATAATAATAATTGACGTTGCCGGTCCCAAGCCCGGATGAGAAAGGAGGAAGGTTGGGATCAGGTTGGCATCTGGTCCCGTAAAAAAAACCCCCGCCAACCCATACAATATGGTGAAAAAAACGAATAAGAATTCCATACCGCATCGGTCGTCGCACGGGTTAACAAGGGCCGCGGCGGATGTTGGGGTCCCTGGACATCCGTTGACAAGTGGGCTACAAGTGGACCAGCCAACAAAACGACAAAAATATAGTGCAGATGAAAACCGTGCCATAATGGCCTGTTACTACAACTCAGAGCCAGAAAAAAGAGGATATTTAAAGCGAATGTATGAATTATGGAAACAACAATATCCAGATTCAAATGTTAGTGAACAACAACTAGCAGATCAAAGGCGATTTATTATACGGAATAAAGTGTTTAGTGAAGTTGAACATGAGGAAATTCAGGCAAATTGCAAAACCCAAAAAACAATATCACAAGCGGAAATAACTGATATTCAAGACACAACTAAAGACACTATAGTAGAACTCCCAGAAGAAGCTCTCGGGGAGGAAATAACATCACCACCACTAGAACCAGTTATCATTGAACCAACTGATGAACTAACTCAAAAACAAAAAGAATTGAAGGATAAGATCATGGAACATTTTCTGCTTAATGAGGAAAGGCAACGTTTACCATCACTAAAAACTGTGCCTAAGAAAATTTTGGCCCCTATCATGAAAATGGTTAATGCAGTGTTTTCAACAATTGAACCGGGAACCATCTTGGAAACAAACCAGTTAATGTACAGCGCAGCTGTAATAGTCACTAATGAACTAGGCATTAAAATTAAAGTACCTAGTCACACAACAGAAAAAGCACCAAAGCCAAAGTGGAAAATCCGTTTAGAACAAAAAATCAAAAAATTAAGGGCAGATGCTAGTAACTTAAAGAACATGCATGAGCAACGACTTAAAAACAACAAAATCATAGATCGGCTAATCAGAAGATATAGATTGGATACAAGAAACATCAATGAAGCTGTAGAGATTGTAAAACAGCAGATAACAGCAACAGCTAGAAAAATTGAAAGATATGAGGCACGAATCATCCAATATAAACAAAATCAGCAATTTCGATCAGACCAACGGCGTTTTTATCAAAGTCTTAATGTGAATGGTGACACCAAAAGTGAAAAACCAGAAAAGCAGGCCACAGTTGAATTCTGGAAAGAATTGTGGGAAAATGCAAAGGACTACAACAAGGAAGCAAAGTGGATACATGACTTTGAGAAAAGCATTGGCAACAAACAAATGCAAGTTTGATTTGATTTTGATTTTATTAACATTTGTAGGCCGCCCTTTTCCCTGAGGGGACTCAGGGCGGCTCACATAAAATCAGGGAGGGGAAGTACAAACAGTAACATAGACACATATAATAAAAGTAATAAGCAACATACATTCATCATTCGGGAGGGGCGGCTATCCTTGTCCCCAGGCCTGACGGGCTAGCCAGTTCTTGAGGGCTGTGCGGAAGGCCTGGACGGTGGTGAGGGTACGAATCTCCACGGGGAGTTCGTTCCAAAGGGTCGGGGCAACTACTGAGAAGGCCCTCCTCCTTGTAGTTGCCAGCCGGCACTGGCTGGCTGATGGAATACGGAGGAGGCCCAATCTGTGTGATCTAATTGGTCGCAGGGAGGTGATTGGCAGGAGGCGGTCTCTCAAGTATCCAGATCCACTACCATGCAGGGCTTTATGAGTGACTAATAGCACCTTGAAGCGCATCCGGAGATCGACAGGTAGCCAGCGCAGCTCGCGGAAGATAGGTGTTATGTGGGTGAACCGCGGTGCACCCACAATCACTCGCGCGGCCGCGTTCTGTACCAACTGAAGTCGCCGGATGCTCTTCAAGGGCAGCCCCATGTAGAGCACATTGCAGTATTCCAGCCTAGAGGTCACAAGGGCCCGAGTGACTGTTGTGAGTGCCTCCCGATTCAGGTAGGGTCGCAACTGGCGCACCAGGCGAACCTGGGCGAATGCCCCCCTAGTCACAGCCGTCAGGTGGTGGTCAAACGATAGCTGTGGATCTAGGAGGACTCCCAAGTTGCGAACCCTCTCTGAGGGGTATAAAATTTGACCCCCCAGCCTGAGTGATGGAATATTGGTCGAATCTTTGGGAGGGAAACACAACAGCCACTCGGTCTTTTCTGGGTTGAGCACAAGCTTGTTAACCCTCATCCAGTCCCTAACGGCCTCAAGGCCTCGGTTCATCACGTCTGCCGCTTCATTGAGTTGGCACGGGGCGGACAGATACAACTGGGTATCGTCCGCATATTGATGGTATCTGATCCCATGCCTGCGGATGATCTCTCCCAGCGGTTTCATGTAGATGTTGAATAGTAGGGGGGATAAGACCGAGCCCTGAGGCACCCCATATGTTAGGGGCCTAGGGGACGATATCTGCCCCCCCACTAACACCGACTGCGACCTGTCCGAGAGGTAGGAAGAGAACCACCGCAACACGGTGCCTCCCACTCCCACCTCCCGCAGTCGTCGCAGAAGGATACCATGGTCGATGGTATCGAAAGCCGCTGAGAGGTCAAGGAGGACCAGGATGGAGGAATGTCCTCCATCTCTGGCTCTCCAGAGATCATCGGTCAATGCGACCAAAGCGGTTTCTGTGCTGTAACCGGGTCTGAAGCCTGACTGGAAGGGGTCGAGATAGTTTGCTTCCTCCAAGGACCGTTGGAGCTGAAAGGCCACCACCTTCTCAACAACCTTCCCAAGGAAGGGAAGGTTGGAGACTGGGCGATAGTTATTAAGAACAGCTGGATCCAAAGATGGCTTCTTTAGGAGGGGTCTCACCACCGCCGCTTTCAGTGCGGCGGGGAAGTTCCCCTCCCGAAGAGAGGCGGTCACAACCACCTGGATCCAGCCTCGTGTCACCTCATTGCTGTTAGTAACTAGCCATGAGGGACACGGGTCCAGTACGCAGGTGGAGGCACTTACAGCCCTCATGGCCTTGTCCACATCCCCGGGGGTAACATCCTGAAACTCAACCCAGAGATGTTCCACCTGATCCTCTTGTGCCTCGGCTGGAACTGCGGGGATGGAGTCCAAGTCCGACCGAAACCGAGCAATTTTGTCCGCTAAGAATTGGGCATAGTCCTCAGCTCTGCCCTGCAAGGGTTCCCCCGCTTCCCTTTTATTTAATAGGGAGCGGGTTATCTTAAACAGGGCGGCTGGGCGGGACTCAGCGGACGCAACCAAGGTGGCTATGTGAGATCTTTTCGCTGCCCTAAGTGCCCTGGTGTATTCCTTGGTGCAGGTGGTTACCATTGCTCGGTTCGATTCGGACTTATCGGACCTCCATCGGTGCTCTAGGCATCTCCTCCGGCGCTTCATCTCCCGGAGTTCCTCGGTGAACCAAGGAGGTCTCCGGGATCCGCCGCCTCGGAGGGGCCGTAGTGGCGCAATCCGGTCGAGGGCCTCTGATGCTGCCGAATGCCAAGCAGCAACCAGAGTCTCTACCGGACTGTGGGCGAAAGTATCAGGAATGACCCCAAGCTCCGTCTGGAACCTTAGCGGTTCCATAAGTCGCCTGGGGCGGAACCACCTGGTCGGTTCCTCCTCCCTACAGTGGGGGTTTGGTCTCCGGAAGTCGAGCCTCAGTAGGCAGTGGTCTGACCACGACAGGGGTATGATGTCGTTACCCCTCAGACCAAGGTCACAAATCCACTGCTCCGAGAGGAATACGAGGTCGAGCATGTGACCCGCCGAATGGGTTGGGCCCCGAATTACTTGGGTCAAGCCCATGGCTGTCATGGAAGCCATGAACTCCTGCGCCCCATCAGAGTTTTCACCGAGCGAAGGCAAATTAAAGTCCCCCAGGACCATCAACCTAGGGAACTCAATTGCCAGCTCGGCTACCGACTCGAGGAGCAAGGGGAGGGCTGCTGCAACGCTGTTGGGAGGCAGGTACGTTAACAGCAGACCCACTTGACCCTTGAGGTCCAACTTTATCAGCAGAGACTCACACCCGACAAGCTCCGGAGCAGGGACCCTACGAGGAACTAACGACTCCCGGATAACAACGGCCACACCTCCACCCCTTCCCTGGGCTCTCGGCTGGTGCAGCACCTGAAATCCTTCTGGGCACAGTTCTACAAGGGGGACTCCTCCCTCTGGGCCCAGCCAGGTTTCAGTAATACATGCCAGGTCTGCCCTCTCGTCTAAAATTAAGTCCCGGATGAGAGGAGCTTTATGTACCACAGACCTGGCATTTAGCGACAGCAGCCTGAGTCCAGGGTCCTGATTACATGCGCCATCTGGTCTCGGAGTGGAACTCATAGGGCCGGAAGGAGGGATCTCTGTGATGTAGCGAACCCTCCTTCCCCGGTAATGGCCTGCCCTAAAGTCCCCGCCGTATCTGCCCCTCCCTGTTACGACCGTAATACCCCGACCCTCTCCCGTGTCTCTAGTCCCCTCAACCACCCCCATGGCCCCCGCTTCTCCCGGCAGGTCCTCCGAATCAGACATACTCATTCACTCACCCAAGCAGTCCCCACAGAAAAGTTAAAACACATAAAATACAATGATAATAAAAGATAAAAGTGGGATCATTCACTCAACCACATACAATCCCATGCACTCATCATACCAGATAAAAATTGCGCGATTGAGCAGTTGTGCGAATTGGTGAAGGCAGGATCTTAGAAATTGGCCTTCTCGTTAACAAAGTCTAGTGGGAGTCCAATAGAAAACTGTATATGGTCCAGAAAAGTATATGGCCAGAAGAAGTACCAATAATGGCCACTGGAGGGAGTCCAAGTTCTTGGCACACTGCCTCTCTGATGTAATAGTGCTTGATGATAATAAAGGTATTTGATGGTCCAAAAAAAATACCAGTAATGGCCACTAGAGGGAGTCCAAGTTCCCAGCCAACACAGCACTCCTGAGGCAGTGATGATTGCAATGGTAGCAGCTGATGGTAATAGCTGCCGCAGGGAGCCCGTAATTGAGTTCTTACAGTTCTTACAGTTCTTACAGTTCTTATAGCTTTGCTTCTAAGCCAAGCAGGCAGATGGTCAAGCCCTTCAAAGTCCTGCAGAAACAGCGGCGAGATCGTGGTAAAACACCGCTTCAAAGTACAGGGGGGGATATCAGCGAAGCTATAACGGAGACAGGAAACCAGTTCCTCTGCCTCCCGGTCCCAGTCCCAGTCCAGTCCAAACATCTCTCCTGGACCTCCCACCCCCTCTTCGGGGCATGAACCAGCCCCACGATGTTGTTCAGTCAGTGAGGGGGTTCGGCACCCCTCCAAACAGCGGGGCCAAAGCCTCCGCCTCTCGCACAGAGCCGTCGCCGCCGCTTCCCAGCTGTTTAAAAAGGCCGATGCAGAAAGCCACGCCAGGGGGGATATCGTCGTTCCGGAGCTGTTCCTGGAGCCGCTCAGAGGCGGCCCCCTCCCCAAACAACCACCTCCCTGGGAGGGCTGAAGGCTGGCGCCCAAAAAGAACCCCTCCGTTACCATGTTAGGGGGTCCTGGTCGCCGCAGTTAGTATCCTCTTATTCTTAGGCATTCGGAGCGGCGGAGTTCGGCAGCCATTCTATTCTCACGCATCTGAAGCCTGAAAGTGCTTTAATTCCTGGGTGAAAGGCTTGCACCTGTAGAAAGTTAGCACCCATCATTCTCCTGGAAGAATGATATATTAGAAATAACAACTGAGATGATCAAAAATCGAGTTAAAAAGGTAAAGAATTGGACATCACCTGGAAAGGACCAATTACATGGTTTCTGGCTCAAATATCTGACCAGTTTACATGCAATATTGGCCAGGCAACTGAATGAAATTTTACAAAAGGGCCAAATTGATGAATGGTTGACAACTGGAAAAACATACTTGATTCAGAAAGATCCAACTAAAGGAACAACACCTGAAAACTATAGACCAATAACATGCTTGCCAACAACCTTCAAATTACTCACAGGCATTATTGCAGATAACATGATGGATTATTTGGAAACAAACAACATCTTGCCAGTAGAGCCAAAAGGCAACAAAAGAAGGAGCAGGGGCACAAAAGATCAGCTTCTAATTGATAAAATGATATTAGAAAATTGTAAGAACAGAAAAACGAACTTGAATATGGTCTGGATTGATTACAAAAAGGCATTTGACTCACTGCCACATAGTTGGATCAGAAAATGCTTAGAAACAACTGGCATTAGCAAAAATATTACATCCTTTACTGAAAAGGCAATGAAACAATGGAGAACTGAGTTGGCAGTAGGGTCTGAGATCTATGGAATGGTTAATATCAAGCGAGGAATTTTCCAGGGTGATTCACTTTCACCTCTTCTCTTCATCATCGCAATGATCCCACTATCAGTAATCTTAAAAAAAATGAAATTAGGCTACCAAACAGCCAAAAAAGCTGAAAAAATTTCGCATTTACTATATATGGATGATTTGAAACTCTATGGAAAGTCAGAAATAGAAATCCAATCATTGACAAATACAGTCCGAGTATTCAGCACCGATATTTCAATGCAGTTTGGCATGGAAAAATGCGCCACTGTATCCATAAAAAGGGGCAAAATCACTGCATCTGAGGGAGTTGAAATGCCCAATGGCCAACTAATTAAATGCAAAGAAAATGAAGCCTACAAATACTTAGGCATTCTGCAGTTGGATAACATCAAGCATGGAGAAGTAAAAACTATTGTCAGACGAGAGTACACCAACAGAGTTAGGAAAATTTTGAAATCTAAATTGAATGGTGGAAATACAATCAAAGCCATAAATACCTGGGCAATACCAGTTATAAGATACACAGCTGGCATAGTTAACTGGACACAAGCTGATTTGGGCCTTTTGGACCGAAAAACCAGGAAACTAATGACAATGCACTACAGTTTACATCCACGTGGTGATACTGATAGACTATATCTGCCCCGAAAATCAGGTGGCAGAGGATTATTACAAATGAAGCAAACAGTTGAAGAAGAAAAACATGCACTGGCTGATTATTTAAAAGAAAGTCAAGAACATCTATTAATCGAAGTAAAGAACAAAAATCTACTGAAGGCCCAACAGACAAAACAAGAATACAGAAAAGATGTGATAAAATCAAGAATGGAGAGTTGGCAGAACAAAGCACTGCATGGTCAATTTCTGGAAAAAATAAAAGATGAAGTGGACAGTGAACAAACTTGGTTATGGTTAAAAACAGGTACATTAAAGAAAGAAACAGAGTCACTAATCCTGGCTGCGCAAGAACAAGCTATCCGCACAAATGCCATTAAGGCCAAAATCGAAAAATCCTCTGATGATGCCAAATGCAGACTTTGCAAAGAAGCTGACGAAGAACATCTATTTGATTTGATTTGATTTGATTGCACTTATATGCCGCCCTATTCCCGGAGGGACTCAGGGAGGCTCACAAACCAAAGGTAGGGGATACAGACAAGAGGAAAAACAACAAACAAGCAACTACAGAAAGAATTTAAAAACAATCAACAGCCACACAATTCGAGCGGGGACGGGAACTCGTCAGCCCCAGGCCTGTCGGAACAGCCATGTTTTAAGGGCTTTGCGGAAAGCCTGAAGGGTGGTGAGGGTCCGAATCTCCATGGGCAGCTCATTCCAGAGGGCCGGAGCAGCCACAGAGAAGGCCCTCCTCCGGGTGGTAGACAATCGGCATTGGCCGATAGATGGGATTCGGAGGAGGCCTAGTATGTGGGATCTAATAGGTCTGGTGGAGGTAATTGGCAGCAGGTGGTCTCTCAAGTACCCAGGTCCAATACCATGAAGGGCTTTATAAGTGACGACTAGCACCTTGAAGCGTACCCGTTGACCAATAGGCAGCCAGTGCAGCTCACGGAGGATAGGTGTAACGTGGGTGTAGCGGGGTGCACCCACAATTGCTCGCGCGGCTGCATTCTGGACAAGCTGAAGTCTCCGAATGCTCTTCAAGGGCTGCCCCATGTAGAGCGCATTGCAGTAGTCCAGTCTTGAGGTCACAAGGGTGTGAGTGACTGTTGCGAGGGCCTCCCGGTTCAGGTAGGGACGCAATTGGTGCGCCAGGAGAACCTGGGCAAATGCCCCCCTGGTCACAGCCAACAAATGGTGTTCTAAAGTCAGCTGTGGGTCCAGGAGGACTCCCAAATTGTGAACCCTGTCTGAGGGGCGTACAATTTCAACCCCCAGCCTGAGAGATGGAATACTTGGCCAATTATTGGGAGGGAAACACACAAGCCACTCGATCTTGTCAGGATTTAATGCAAGCTTGTTTACCCCCACCCAGACCCTCACAGCCTCCAGGCACTGACACATCACGTCAACCGCTTCACTGAGTTGGAATGCGCAACCACCCTTTCTTTCAGTTCATGTAAGGGTTCCATCTCTGTAGCCATAGTAATCCCAGTATGAGGGGCCGATCCATCCCAGGTACCATGATGAAACTCAAGGTTTCTTGGTGATCCCCCATCCACATTTCTATTGGTTCAGTTACAAAATGGGCAGGGGCACCCCCAGCGATTGACCCATCCAACTGGCAAAAGGCAATGGGCACTTTCAAAGTCCTCAGTCTTAAACCCATTTTCTCCACCACCTCCGGGCTGATTACACATCGGGTGCATCCAGAGTCTAAAAGGGCCAGCATCTTCCCCTGGGCTCCAGTTGATGGCACTTTTAATTCTACTGGGATGGTCATGGGGCCCGATTGGGGACTCACTGAGTGGTCATCATCTGAATCATTTTCACTTTCTCCCATGGAAGAGGAGGGTTCCTTCTCCTCCTGGCCTGGAGGAAGGACACCAGCACCTTCCACGCCTTCCAGGGCAGTTTCACAGCGTCTCCATAGCTACCAGCCAGGTTCCCCCCCATCATCCGGGGTCAGCATGTGCACAAACAGCTCATGAAACTCCTGTGTGTACTCAACCTCAGGCCTCACCTCCTAGGTTAAAGGTTTCATCCTGCTTTTTGCCTTTTGATTTAGGAGGGGGTCATCAAAACATTTCCTCAGGGCAGTCATAAACTCCTTGTAATCCCTCATCATTACGCAAGGCTATCTTCCAGGCAACCGCTTTGCCTCCCAAAGCCATAGTAACACTTCTCACTTTGGCAACTTCCAATGAGAAAACTTCCCCATACTCTTGCATGTAAAAAACTTCTCTTTACCATTGTAGCGGTTGGTGTACACGTTTGTGGCATTGGGGCTGGAGCCAAGTACTCTGATGCTCTGTGGCCAAATTGTGGCCAAGTAGCATTTTATTGGCCACCACGAGGAAAGGAACCTAGTTACATCTCTAAACTTAGGAACCGCCTCATCACATTGTTCTGCTATCCATCCTGTAGCTTCCCCCTTGATAATCCCTTCTTCCATTGTCGAGAACCTTTCTCTGTAAGAAGGTGGGGTAAGAACCTGTTGGGGCATTGCAGGTGCACATTGTCCTGCCATCCATCCTGCAGCCTTCCCTTCATTCATCCCTTCTTCCATTGTTGAGAACTCTTCTCTGTAGAAAGGTGAGGTAAGAAGCTGTTGGAGCATTGCAGGTGAGACTGGACTCTGGAGGGGGAGTCAATCCCTGGGTTGGCCACTTCCCAGTTATCTGCCATAGTGCCATCTGTTGAGGGAGGGCAGGTGCCCACTGACATCTTTTCCATCCATACTCTGGGAAGAAAGCCCAATTTGGTGATGCTTTATTCACAAGCTGCAGCCCAATTTCCGGTGGCTGGCAAGTGAAAGATGCTGGTCAAATCCATTCTTGCTGGCTGGGTTGAATTTCCCATTTTGATAGGGAATCTGTCTTCAACTCAGTCGCAGGGTAATGGGTCATTTCATTTATCGCTGTTTGGAAGGAGTCAAAATCTCCACTCCAGTTCTTTTTCAAAGCCTTGGCTGTCGGGGGGGGGGGGGAGCATGCGCTCACGATTAGTTGTCTGAAATGGTCCAGGAAGCCCATCAGAGATGACTGCATGAGGGTGGCTGAGATCTCCATTCATCAGATCATCTGGCCATCCTCTAGTGGTGTAGAATAAGCCTCTCTAGCTCCCTCCGTTCCATCCCCCTCAGGCTGTGCCTCTTCCCAGATGCTATAAATCTTGAAACAGAAATTCCTTCGCATTTTGAAGATCTGCAGAGATCTGCTTCTTATCTCAAAAAGCTTTCTCTTAATTGTTTGCTAATATTTTACGCTGACCCGGTCAGCGTTGGGAAATCAGCACCCCCTTCACTAGCCCCCTCTTCGGGGTGCTGGTGATTTATTTTAAAAGGAGATTTGGGATAATGTCAGCATTCCAAATATCATGCAGAATTAAATCAGAGTCCAAGGCAGAGCTATCCTTAAAGTTCCAATTTAATAAGACAGACATGTTGGCAACGAATTGTGGAAATCCCAAATCTGAAAACTTCCTGGGATTCCACCCAGTTGAAAGTTCATGACATATGGGTTGTGTCAGGGAAGAGTGCAGTCTCCATTTTGTTTATTAGATTTATTTTTCCATTACATTTAAAGATAATATGAGTTAATGTCAGACGTGCCTCCCTCAATAACCAAGAAAGAAAACTTCTAACTCCATTGTTCGAGGAATTAAAATACTTTTACTGGTTATGAAAAGATAGCTGCAAAAGTAAAGCAAGATCTGAGCCAGAAAGGCACGAACCCATACATATCAAACAATTTCCCAACCCCTCCCCCAATGATCCCCACCCCAATGTCCAATCTGCAACTCTTTAAGGTGTCATGTGGGTTGCATCTCCAGACAGCATCATTAACTTGGTATGCAGGACGGTTGGCTTTGACCAGATCCAAACACCGGCCATCAGCATGCACAGAAGATGGTGAGAAGAAAACTCCCTTTATCATATCACCTCCAGTACCATTTATTCCCATCCCAAATACCATGCTCCCCCGTTTCTATGGCAGCCGATAGCAAGTAAGCAAAGCAGAGGCTGACAGTTACATTGCAACATTGATTGATCAATATTTAACTCACATAAGTACTAGTGCTCTGCACACTACAAACAAGCGATTCTGTATCTAGCTACGCTCCTTAAAAAAAAAGAATAAAAGTCTGTGATGGAGGAAAAGAACTTAAATTAATTAAGAAAAACAATGAGAATTAATTAATTCTAGGAGTTAATTCCTGTATATCATATAATATCAACATTTCTTTTTTAAAAAATTATAAAATATTATAAAATACAAAGTAAATAGAAAAGCGGGAGGAAAGAGAAGTGAGGAAAGATAAGAAAATAAAGGAAAAAAAGCAATGGCTTCTGACTTTCTCTGTTACAGTAAAATAAGGCATTAACATTAAAGCACAACTTTTTGCTTTTTCATAATAATATGAACAAGCCAATTCTATAAAGATCTACCAGTTTAATCAATAAAACCCAAAATATAAATTTCATTCTTTTCCACATCAAGCATGAAGTTCAGAAGCAGTCTCCATAAGTACTTATATTCTTTTCTTTAATCAAAGTGGTCAATTTTGCCATTTCACCCAACTCCATGAATTTCTGCAATCATTTGTCCATAGTATGAATCGAGGTGTCCTTCCATTTTGTGCATACAATAGTCTTGCTGTAGTCAAAATATATAATAACAAAGTTCCATCCCCCCCCCCCAATTCTTTTTCCATTAAACCCAAAAGAAAAAGTTCTGGTTTCATTTTTATCTCCATTTTCAAAATTTTCTGTATTAAAATATGAATCATTCTCCAATCTTGGTAAAAGTCTTTACTTTTTACACTTCAAACATTCATTTGACATACCTTTATACATCTTAGATAACTCATCATGTGTTAAATACCAACGATACACCATCTTATAGAAATTTTCTTTTGGATTATGATTTAATGTAAATTTTAAAGCCTTCATCCACATATTTTCCCATTGTTCAAGCATCACATTATATCCAAAGTTCCTTGCCCACTGAATCATACAATGTTTACATGTTCATTTTCCAAATTCAATTTCGACAACATTTTATAGATCTTAGCAATAGTATGTTCATCGTTACCACATAATGAAATTTCCAATTCATTTTTAACAAAGTCAAATGCACAACATTTTTATCCAGTTTAAAATTTTCTTTCAGTTGTTGATAGGTAAACCAATGACATAACCCTCTGATTCAAGTTCTTCCCTCATCTTTAATATTGGGTCACTAGATTTCAAAGATAAAATTTTACCATACATCAACCAGTTTGGCTTTGCCACCATTTCTTTTCTAAAAAAGGCTTCCTGTGGTGACACTTAAAGGGGTAACTTCATAGAGAGCCTTGTTTTATATTTATTTCAAACTCTTAGTATGGCACATCTAACAAAATGATTATTAAAAACCACATTAACTTTGCTTTTAAGTAGCTGTGCCATCCAAACCTTAATTCATGGCCCTCTAATTCAAGTAACCTCTTATTCTGGAGACTATAGCAATAGCAGTTAGACTTATATACCGCTTCATAGGGCTTTCAGCCCTCTCTAAGCGGTTTACAGAGTCAGCATATTGCCCCCAACAACAATCCGGGTCCTCATTTTACCCACCCCAGAAGGATGGAAGGCTGAGTCAACCCTGAGCCGATGAGATTTGAACAGCCGAACTGCATTCTTTTGCCCAGGTCAAACAGCAGACATCAAAAAACAATTTCATATCTGATAGACCCAAACCTCCTCTTTCCTTAGCATCTTGCAGTAACTTATATTTAATTCGTTGTTTTTTCCCTTGCCATATGAACATATGAACATCCTGGGCCCAATGTTTGGGAAGCCAGGGTCTGCCTTTTACAAGCCAGGACAAAGGGTGAGTGATGGAGGAGTAACACCTCCTTAAAAAACCTTGGTCCAGCTGGCCCAGCTAGTAGCACCTCGTAAGGGTTATAGGAGAAGACGGCCAATGGTTTTGAAGGCGGAAGAGGGCACTACTCCCCAATGAGAGATAAATCAGCAGAGCCATCTTCTAGGAGAAGGGAAACTCTGATTACAAGCCTCCACTGCCTTGTGGCTATATCCACTATTGGAAAAGGCTTCAGAAGTCAACCTTGAGGCAAAATTCAGAGCCAGAGTCCCCGAAGCAGTTCGGAATGTGTACAACCACATTCTGGTAACTCCTGCAATGCAGCGGGAACCAATTGTATCGGCTCTGCCGTTCCATTGGACTATTTCAGCGATGTGGAGAGGGGAGATCTGCTGCTTGGGTAACAGTCTATCCTCCATATTAATCTACCCAGGTCTCGTGCTGGAGAGGACGCTCCAGCTTTGACCTCTTTCCAGAGCACGATACCATAGTCTTTTGAGACTGAAGGATGCCAATGATATTAACTTGAAATATCCTTCTGCCATTGTTTAAATGGTAACGTCTGAAATAAAAAAAAATCTTTGGTAAAATATTCATCTTAATTACAGAAATCCTACCCAATAGCAATTTATCCCATCTTTTTAAACCCTGTTTTATGTCTCTCCAAAGAGGACGTAGTTATTTTTATGTCTCTCCAAAGGGGGACATAGTTATAAAAACAGTTTTATAATTGTATTTGTCAACATAACCCCTAAGTATTTCACCTCTTTCTCAATCCTAAAACCTAAATTTTTATTCAATATATCACTATCCTGAGAAGGCATATTCTTGATCAGCATTGTTTTCTGTTTGTTTATATACAAAGCCCCGAACTCATTCAATTTCCTCATCAAGTATTCTATATTATTTTTTGGGTCCTGTAAAAATATAACCACATTATCAGCAAAGGGCCTCAATTTATAAATTTATTTCTTAATATTTATACCCCTTATTTTATCATCTTCTCTAATACTTCTATTCAGGACTTCCAAAACCAAGATAAACAGCAAAACGAACTGAACTCGCACCTAAAAAAACTTTTAATTAATTGCGCAACTATTTTAACTTTTATTCTCTCTTTACCTTCTTCTTTTTTTTTTTCTCTCTCTTTGTACGGGCTATGCATGAGGTATGTATGAGATGAATGAATGTCCCACTTTTTATGATTATATTGTTGTATATTTTTATGTTTTTAACGATTACGTGGGGACTGTTTGGGGGAGTGTATGAGTATGTGTGATTCGGAGGACCTGCCGGGAGTTGCGGGGGCTGGAAGGGTGGTTGGGGGGACTAGAGACACGGGAGAGGGTCGGGGTATTGCGGTCGTAACAGGGAGGGGCAGATACGGCGGGGACTTCAGGGCAGGCCATTACCGGGGAAGGAGGGTTCGCTACATTACAGAGATCCCTCCTTCCGGCCCTGGGAGTCCCACTCCAAGACCAGATGGCGTGAGTAGTCAGGACCCTGGTCTCAGGCTGTTGTCGCTAAATGCCAGGTCTGTTGTTCATAAAGCTCCTCTCGTCCGGGACTTAATTATAGACGAGAGGGCAGACCTGGCATGTATTACTGAAACCTGGCTGGGCCCAGAGGGAGGAGTCCCCCTTGTAGAGCTGTGCCCAGAGGGATTTCAGGTGCTGCATCAGCCGAGAGCCCAGGGAAGGGGTGGGGGTGTGGCCGCTGTTATCCGGGAGTCGTTAGTTCCTCGCAGGGTCCCTGCTCCGGAGATTGTCGGGTGTGAGTCGTTGCTGCTAAAGTTGGACCTCAAGGGTCAAGTGGGTTTGCTGCTAACGTACCTGCCTCCCAACAGCGTTGCAGCAGCCCTCCCCTCGCTCCTCGAGTCGGTAGCCGAGCTGGCGATTGAGTTCCCTAGGCTGATGGTCCTGGGGGACTTTAATTTGCCATCGCTCGGTGAAAACTCTGATGGGACGAGGGAGTTCATGGCTTCCATGACAGCCATGGGCTTGACCCAAGTAATTCGAGGCCCAACCCATACAGCGGGACACATGCTTGACCTCGTATTTCTCTCGGAGCAGTGGATTTATGATCTTGGTCTGAGGGGGAGTGACATCATACCCCTGTCGTGGTCAGACCATTGCCTGCTGAGGCTCGACTTCCGGAGGCCAAACCCCCACTGTAGGGAGGAGGAACCGACCAGGTGGTTCCGCCCCAGGCGTCTTATGGAGCCATCAAGGTTCCAGACAGAACTTGGGGTTATTCCTGACACTTTCGCCCACAGTCCGGTGGAGACTCTGGCTGCTGCGTGGCACTCTGCAGCGTCAGAGGCCCTCGACCGGATTGCGCCACTGCGGCCCCTCCGAGGCGGCGGATCCCGGAGGCCTCCTTGGTTCACCGAGGAGCTCCGGGAAATGAAGCGCCGGAGGAGATGCCTAGAGCACCGTTGGAGGTCCGATAAGTCCGAATCGAACCGAGCAATGGTAACCACCTGCACCAGGGAATATACTAGGGCACTTAGGACAGCTAAAAGATCACACATAGCTTCCCTGGTTGCATCCGCTGAGTCCCGTCCAGCCGCCCTGTTCAGGATAACCCGCTCCCTATTAAACAAAAGGGAGACGGGGGAACCCCTGCAGGGCAGAGCGGAAGAATATGCCCAATTCTTAGCGGACAAAATTGCTCGGTTTCGGTCGGACTTGGACTCCACACCCGCAGTTCCAGCCGAGGCACAGGGGGACCAAGTAGAACAGCTCTGGGTTGAGTTTCAGGATGTTATCCCCGGGGATGTGGACAAGGCCATGAGAGCTGTAAGCTCCTCCACCTGTGTTCTGGATCCGTGTCCCTCATGGCTGGTTGCTAACTGCAGTGAGGTGACACGAGGCTGGATCCAGGCGGTTGTAACCGCCTCCCTTCGGGAGGGGAACTTCCCCACCTCATTGAAAGAGGCGGTGGTGAGACCCCTCCTGAAGAAACCATCCTTGGATCCAGCTGTTCTTAACAGTTATCGCCCGGTCTCCAACCTCCCCTTTCTGGGGAAGGTTGTTGAGAAGGTGGTGGCCTTTCAGCTCCAACGGTCCTTGGAGGAAGCAAACTATCTAGACCCCTTCCAGTCTGGCTTCAGGCCCGGTTACAGCACAGAAACCGCTTTGGTCGCATTGATGGATGATCTTTGGAGAGCCAGAGATGAAGGACATCCCTCCATCCTGGTCCTCCTTGACCTCTCAGCGGCTTTCGATACCATCGACCATGGTATCCTTCTGCGACGACTGCGGGAGGTGGGAGTGGGAGGCACCGTGCTACGGTGGTTCTCCTCCTACCTCTCGGACAGGTCGCAGTCGGTGTTAGTGGGAGGGCAGAGATCGTCCCCAAGGCCCCTAAATTATGGGGTGCCGCAGGGTTCGGTCTTATCCCCCCTGCTATTTAACATCTACATGAAACCGCTGGGAGAGATCATCCGCAGGCACGGGATTAGATACCATCAATATGCGGACGATACTCAATTGTATCTGTCCGCCCCGTGCCAAATCAATGAAGCGGTTGACGTGATGGGCCGGGGTCTTGAGGCCGTTATGGACTGGATGAGGATTAACAAGCTTGTGCTCAACCCGGAAAAGACCGAGTGGCTGTTGTGTTTCCCTCCTAAAGATTTGGCCAACATTCCAACACTCAGGCTGGGGGGTCAAATT